>NC_041222.1:6000889-6028377 GCF_002837175.3 Physeter macrocephalus
AGATGAATGGATAAAGAAGATGTGGCACTTATATACAATGGAATATTACTCAGCCATAAAAAGAAACGAAACTGAATTATTTGTAGTGAGGTGGATGGACCTGGAGTCTGTCATATAGAGTGAAGTAAGTCAGAAAGAGAAAAACAAATACCGTATGCTAACACACATATATGGAATCTAAGAAAAAAAAATGTCATGAAGAGACTAGGGGTAGGACGGGAATAAAACACAGACCTACTAGAGCATGGACTTGAGGATATGGGGAGGGGGAAGGTAAGCTGTGACGAAGTGAGAGAGTGGCATGGACATATATACACTACCAAGCGTAGGATGGATAGCTAGTGGGAAGCAGCCGCATGGTACAGGGAGATCAGCTAGGTGCTTTGTGACCACCTAGAGGGGTGGGATAGGGAGGGTGGGACGGAGGGAGACGCAAGAGGGAAGAGATATGGGAACATATATATATGTATAACTGATTCACTTTGTTGTAAAGCAATTATACTCCAATAAAGATGTTGAAAAAAAGAAAGAAAAAAACAGAAAGTCTTTTAGCTGGAGCCATCACCTGAGTCTGATCACCATGCTTGGCATATAATAAGAGCTTGATATTTGTGAGTGAATAAATGAATGCAGCTTTAGGTATCAACTCTCCATTGGGTGAAGTCATGCCTTTCAGGTCCTCTGGGGGGTCATCTCTTACTCCTAAGCTATTTCAGAAAAGTAATTTGATCCTTTCCACCCTGTTTGGGATGGAAGGGATGCTGAAGCCATTATTCAGAGCATCCTCTGACAGAGCTTTCCCACTGTCATCTATAGTTGGCAGTTCCCAATCCTGCCTATGCATTGGAAATCCTGTTGTGCCTTCTAAACAGAGGGCTAATGTAGCAGGGCTGGAGTTTTGGAAATACCTTTTGACTGCAGTAAGGGGGGTACCCTGGAGGAGGTGGCTGTGACCCTGCGTGGAGAATAAGGAGGCTTTTGTAATCCAAGGTCCAGGCAAGAGATCATGCTTGCACTTCCAACAACGTGTGAGTGTTTTCTATGTGCCAGACATTGGGCTTGGTTTAGGGATTCAACCCAGAGTCAGACGGCCATGGCTCCTTCCATTAGAGGAGATCAGATTTTGGCTAATGAAGACATCATTCAAGTGATGAAGTCAAGGAAGGGTACTGGAGTGGGGTCTGTAGGAGGGTTCTGTGTATTAGAGTTCTCCAGAGAAACAGAACCAAGAGGACACATTTAGCTATATAGAAAGACTTATTATGAGAGATTGGCTCAGGCAATTATGGAAGCTAAGTCTCACGATTTGCTGTCTGCAAACTGGAGGTCCAGGAAAGTTGGCGGTATACTTCCAGTCCAATTCCTAAAGCCAGAGAGCCAGGGAAGCCAATGGTGTAACTCCCAGTTTGAGTCCAAAGGCCTGAGAACCAGGAGGACTGATGTTGGAATGCAGGAGAATATGGATGTCCAGCTCAAGCAAAGAACAAATTCACCCTTCCTCAGCCTTTTTGTTCTATTCAGGCCCTCAACAGATTGGGAGATGACCATCTGCATTGGTGAGGGCCATCTTTACTCAATCTACCCATTCAAATGCTAATCTTCTCCAAAAACCCCATCACAGACACACCTAGAAATAACGTCTTATCAGCTATCTCAGCATCTCTTGTTCAGTCAAGTTGACACGTAAAATTAGCCATCGCATCCTGTTGCTGTATGTTATTTACCCCAGAAGATTTTGTGATTGGTACCCTAACCTCATCCTTTCTTCATAAAAGGGGAGTGAGAGGAAAGTAAGTTTTACTTGTCTCTGATCCATGATGGTAGCAGCTGTAATAAAACAATAACCCTTTATTGAGTGTTTTTAAGTGCCAGACACAATGCTACACGCTTCTCATAAATTTTTCTGTTTAATCCTCACAACAACCAAAGGAGTTTGGATTATGTTATTCTCATTTTGCTGCTGATGAAACCTCATTATGGTTCAGAGATGTTAGGTAGCTTGTCTAAAGCCTCACAGCTGATAAGCAGCAGACCTGGGACTCAAACTCCAATCTAGCCAGGCTCGGAGCCCACGTGCTTTCACCTGATGCCACCCTACTCTTGTCTCTGCCATCAGCCACTCCCGTGGGCCCCCTTTGCAGCATTAAATAGACCCTCAGGCTTTCTGATTCCACAGGGGTACTGCACTCTGATTGTTTCTCGTTAGCGGTTGTTTTCCCTTGCTCTGTGTGCACTTGGTTACATAATACCTGAAAATATTAAATTAGTTTGCCTTTATAGGAAATTATGTTCCATTAGGGCCACTGACAGAGCTATTCCGAGACCTCCAAGAGAGCTGTGTGCTTTTTGGAAGTGTCTGACAAATCCGATTGTTCTCAGGCGAAGAGCTCTATGAAAGCCTTGTGGCTGGTTGAATAATTAGGCATTAAGTGACTTTAATAATAGACATACGAGGCCCAGACAAGAGGGTTCCACCTTTGATCATCAGAGCTGCCTTGGGTCCCGCTTCTGGCAGAGAAAAGGAAAGGGGCACAGGCGCTCGGTGGTCTGCAAAAACCATGCTGCGACGTCACTTCCTATCACTCGCCTGTCACTCAGCACAGGTGGGAGACTAGCTCCAGGGCAGAGGCTCTGCAAAGAAGCCTCCCCTTCGTCGTCCCCGTCCTCTCGGGGGCGCTGCTGTGGTCCATTGCACCAGGATCCTGCTCTGCTTGAGTAATGCACCTGCTCAAATGACTTCTCAAAATTCAGGACAGGGACGTCCCTGGTGGTCCAGGGGTTGAGACTATGCACGCCCACTGCAGGGGGCAAGGATTCAATCCCTGGTGGGGGAGCTAGGATTCCACACGCCGCCTGGTGCAGCCAAAAAAAAAAAAAAAAAAAGCAAGGCAAAGTCCACCTTGGCTTGACATCAAAATCCTGCTAGATTTGGCTTGCATTTACTTTTTCAGAATGCTTCTTTACATGGAGCTAGTGGCCTTCATGATTTCCTATTTGTCCCCGTGTTCGCCTCCTAATGTCACCCTCTTGGCCTTGCCTGTTATTGTTCCCCCACCGGGAGGAACTTCCTTCTATCTCTGCATCCTACCTAGGGTTCAAGCCTCAGCTTCAAGACCACCTCTTCCAGAAAACTTATTGTAGATAATCTTGCCAAAGAATTCTCTCAGTCTCCCTTGCATACGCATAGCGCTTTGTAGCACGGAATCTAATCATCTTATTTCCTCTCACCTTGTATTAGAATTATCTTATACAAATCTTCTCTCTCTTGCTATATGGTAAATTCTTCAAATGGAAGGAATATGTTTAGCCTCTCTGTCAAGTTTCCCTGGCTTCTCTTACAAAGCCTTGCAGGCAGTAGGCATTTGACAAGTACATGCTTTACATATCCATCAGTCTGGTGATAACTAGAGACTGAGGTCCCACGGCCATCTGTCCATCCATTCCTTCTTCCTCTAGTGGCACTTATGAACACCCTCCAACCTTTCTCCACTCTCATGCATGATATCTCTAGTATCAAAATTGTATTGAGGCAGGTGGGGAGATGGGTTATGGGATGTTAGGACCTGGGATACGGACATGCTTTGAGCACAAGTCTCAACACAGATTGATAGGCAGGCCCCTTAAGACTGGATCCCTATTTCCCAAAGAGAGGGTGCATTTCAAATTTCAGATGGATTTGATATTCGGTATGGGGGAAAGGGCCCTGAAATTGCCTGATGGCTTGGATCTTACCTGCTCCATTTCCTAAGTCCACATTCCCAGCCTCACTCCCACCATCCCCCACCTGCCCTGTGATTTAAGCACAGCCAGCCCTGCACTGATCCTGCAGCACACGATGGGAGGGCCAGGACTGCCACTCCCTGTCTCCTATCCCCCCTCCATGTTGGACCCAACGAACCTCAAACACGAAGATTCCGGTAGGAAATAAAACCACTCTCAGATTCACTAATGGTTCAGCTGCACTTGGAACTTCTTGCCTGAATCTGGACTGTGGAAGTCACCCACCCTGGGACAGATGGACAAGCTGCACGGCAAATATAGTCCTGCTGCGGTAGCAACACCCACCCCTCCTGGACAGAGGCAGGTAGCGGGACCCCCAAGAGAGATGTATTTACTCATCCCTGGAAGACGCCATTCTTGCTCGCTCTTTCCCATGAATGGCCTTTGGACCACAGAACGGGTTGCCCTTCAGTCTCCCAAATCCAACTACTCCTTCACAGGGAGAGGAGGAGGTGGGAGCAGAGAAAGGAACCCAAGGTGTCCCCATCTCCTTCTAGGAGAGGGACCAGAAACTCCTGCTTCTCTATAGATCGGCCATAGCAGAGCCTTGAGTGATTTCCCCTGACATATATTGTGTATCCATCTGCCATCATGCCTTTGCCCAGGCTGGTCCTTGTCCCCAAATTGTCCCTTTCTCTTATTTCCGCCTGACGGGGTCGTACTCAAATGCTGCCTCTCCCCGAAGTCTTCCCAGATCTGTCCATTCTTCGCAGGTGGTATTCAATAACCTCCTCTGGGCATCCTTTATCACACCCCTTACCTGCTTGTGTTCTGAAGACACGTGATGTACCTCTCTGCCCTCTCCCCATTCTTACCCCTGCTCCCTGGGCTGCAGTCTCCACAGAGACAGCCCCTGTAACTCCAGTGCCCCGCCTAGCCTGGCTCAGGGTCTGTGCTGCTGAATGTTGATTGGATTCGCTCAGAGAATCAGCTGTCTGGGGGCACAGGGCCAAGTGCTGTGATGTGTAACCCTGGGCCAAACATGCCCCTCTCCTGCTGATGAGAGCAAGGTTTTTTGTCGGCATTCCAGTTCCCATATCGGGACCCCGGAGCACATGATGCTGAAGTTCTTGCTCTGGACCAGCATGTGAAGACCTGTTTCTCAGCGGCCCATCTAGGAACTTTCCTGGCTTTTCTCACGGCTGACTCTCCTCCAGCAAAAACTCCAATCTCATCCTCCTGCAGGTTAAGCAGTTCAGTGAGTGACCCCATGTCCTCCCAGGAGCACATCTGCGGCTGCAGCCTTACAGCATGAGCTTGCTACCTAGTAACGCAAGCAGTCGTGACTGTCTTTAGTTGGGTGGGTGTTTTATAGCCAGGGGAGTTCAGGCTTGGGGTCTGACAGCTCCAGGCTCTTGGAATGTTCTTGGTGTGAACAAGTGGTCCATAAAAGGCTGGTTTCCTTTCTCTCTTAAGCTGGAAAAGGGGTATCATTTTATCTGGTCCTCACGACAACCCTGGAGAGAGTTGTTATTATTGCCATTACTAGTATTCATTTTTTCACTGCCTGGTTTAAGCTGATGAAAAGAAAAATCTGTGCTTTAAAACAAATGAAAAAGAGAGAATGTTTCTCCAGGGTTTAGGAAACCAAAGGTTATATTAGACGACGTATGGGAAATGCTTAGTTCAGCTCACAGTAAGTAGATTCACAATAAATGGTAGCTATTGTTATTATCATTATCATCAGAGAGGGGGAGTGACTCACTCAAGGTCACACAGCTGGTTAATGACAGAGCTGCACCTGGAATTCGCACCTGGACTTTTAGGCTTTGGGCCCTTTGCCTTTCTCTTGCCCTCCCCCTTCTCCCGTGGATCTGTGTGTACGACCTTCCAGATCCCTTTTAGGTCTTGGCCAGACTCATTCTGCCACTCAGCAAAAAAAAGAAAAAAAACCCTCTCTACCACGATGCAGGGAAAAAAATTACCCTTAATTACTGGGGCTTCTCTACAATTATAGGACGTGCATTTGAACTCTGAAGGGTCCTCTCCTGAGGATAACCTTTATTTGCCTGATTGCGTCGGTTCAGTTAATTCTGGCTAATTACTATTTTCTTCCTATTAGATTCTAATTATATACAGTATTTTCATTATAAAGCGTAATGTTTCCCAGAGAACCATGTCAATTATACAGGCAATATTACCGGAGGTCTAGTTTACCTCATTAAGCCCAAGCAATGAAACCATGCATCTGATTAAACCCCGCAGTTTTCGGGGTGGACTTTAACCATATGTGGGTACCAGTGACTCTCACCTAGAACTTGCTGGGTACGGGAGAGGGCTAGAGTGCTTTGGAGGAGCCCCAGGAGGGAGGTGGAGGTCCATTTGGTCGTCTTTGGGTTTCTGTCTGAAACATAAGCACTGAACCATGGTGTCCTTGGCGTTTGTGGGTTTTACATTCATAGTTTTGTCTATTGCTGAGAACTCTATGATTTTAGTTTGGCTGAGGCATGGATTTAATGCTGTGGTACAAAAGCAAGGCTTACTCTCTATTCAAAGGCTTCCGGTGGGCCACCCAACGTTGCCATCTCCAGCCCTCAGTATGCTAACACTGTAGCATCTTTCTGCACTCCTGATTCACCCATCCATCCACTGTCTGACATCCCTCCTTGAATGTCAGTAGACATCTTACCCTTCACATGTCCAAAGCAGAATACATGACTTCTGCCCTCCCTGAGCCCTGACCCCAGTCCTTCTTTTATTGCTCCCATCTCAGTAAGTGTCAAAACCTCCCACTCAGATGCTCAAGCAAACTGCCAAGAGGTCGTATTCTGATTCTCTCTTCCCTTGGTCTCTCATATCCAATCCACGAGCACATCCTGTGAACTCTAGGTCCCAACTACATCCTGGATCCCTCCTCTTCTTCGCATCTGCACTGCTACACCCTGGTCCAGGCCATCATTATCCCTACTATAGAATGGTCTTCTAATTGGTATCCTGTTTCCTTCCCCTCCCAGCTCCTGTATCCTGTCTCCTAACGGTAAATAGAGGTGATTTACCAAAAAAAAAAAAAAAAAAAAAAAAAAGTCAGACCATGTTACTCTTCTGCTTAAAACTCTTAGGTATATTGTTTTTTGAGTTAAAGCCAAACTTTTTACCATGTCTGTAAGACATGATTATTCTCTTTCCTACTTATTGGTTAAGTATCTATTGAGGGCCTACTATGTGCCAGGTACCGTCATGTACAAATGGTTCCTGTTTGTATGGGAATAAAACGGACAAAGATCACTCTGCTAAGTATCACTTTTTCACATCACGTTGATAATACTTAATACTTTATGTGTTCGTCTTATGCAGCTGGATCGTCTAAGAGATCTGCATCCATATCTGTCCCCCACACTCCTGACCCAGTTCTGGAAGCGTCTCAGGAAATGTGAGCTACTTTGCTATGATTCAACACTCGGGCAGGAGTTGGAAAACAAAGTTGATTAAAAAATACACTTTTATTGGATTCTAAAGGAATTAATAAAATCCTCCCTTTGGGGATTGATAAAGTAGGATTTTTTAATATTAGCTTTATTTTTTCTACTTTGTAAAAGTATTTTAATCAACATTTTAGGCTTTAAAAGATGGACTCAAGCTATGTTCTCTACTGGGGGGATGGGAATTTCATCAGCTCATTTGTAGATGAGTCACATTTTTTACATTGGCTTCCTTGTCTGAAAAAATGTTGTCACTATTATTTCCCTAATAAAAATCTATGAAAACTGTGAAGTTCAAGCAAAAAGGGAAGTGACCGTTCTTGAGCACCTCGTCACCTAGGAGTTAATTTTTTGTACCAATCATAAACCATGATAGTATTGCTTTTGTTCAGAGAAGTTGAAGACATTGTCTACAGTGCTTAGTGAATTAGTTGTAATAAGATTGATCCTGTCAAGATCCTCCATTTATTTGTTGTGTATGACCTTGAGGTCATTTATTCAACCTGTGCTTCACTTTCTCCATTTGTAAAATGAGGATAATAGCATTCCTAATCCCTAAGGTTGTTTTAAGAATTAAGTGAGGGAATACACTTAGAATGGTGTTTGGCGCATTCATGCTTCCTTAAATGTTGGCTGTTAATGTCTGGATCTAAACCTAGACTGGTCGTAAAGACCACCAGCAGCATCAGTACCATTCACTAAGGGCTCTCTATGACTCATTCTCTAATCCAACCAAGGCACGTGTAATGTACACATTGTTGTCTCAATTTACAGACAAGTAAAACTGAGGATCCATAAAGTCACTTGTTCAAGGTGAAGCAGCAGGTAAGTGGCAGATCCAGAAATCACACCTAGGTTTGCTTGTCCCCATAGCTCACGTTCTTCACAGCAGTTAAAATGTTTTGTAACCTTTGCAATGTAACATATTCTACGCGTGGAAGGTGCTATAGACAGAGCTCTGTCTGCTGCACATTCCTGTGTTGAAGCCCTATTCCCCAATGTGACTCTATTTGGAGATGGGGCTTTTAAGGATGTGATTAAGTAAAAATGAAGCCGTTTGAGTGGTGTCTTTATAAGAAGAGGAAGAGACACCAGCAATGTTCACACACAGAGGAAAGGGCCAAGTGAGGACACAGCGAGAAGGTGGCCTTAGACTCAGGGTTCTGTGGGAACACGGGCTTGGCCTAGAGTAGGTGTTCTGGGACGTCTTCTCAGAGGAGATGGTGCCATGCTTGAAAGAGCAGGGACTTGGGGATAGAATCCTAGTGCCTCCGATAAAATGAGTTTTGTAATTTCTAGTAGGTAGCTTACCCCTACTTCTTGCCTAAATTAAGGATGCTACTTGTCATTCTGGTCTCTGGAAGTGTTGCTCCCAGAGAGTTTTTTTCTGTCACCCAGGCTGGGTGAGATCTACAAAAGTTCTATGCTTCTCCTTGTTAACCCTCACTGCATTTGTGATACCTTGTTTAGATTTGATGCTAATGGAAGAGAGTCTGTCACATTACTATCATCTCATAACAAGCTTCAAGAAAGCAGGGTCTGAATTGGTTAAATTCAGCCCTATTATCCCCATATTCCAGGAGAATGTCTGGAACACTGTAGATGTGAAATAAATAACTGTTGATCGAATGAATAGATAAATACATAAATGAACTTAAACTCTTTGAGCCTTAGTATTATCATCTATAGACCGGGCATAATACTAGTTGTATCCTGGGGTTTGGTAAAGATTAATTGAGGTCATACACACCAAGCCCAGCCTCGCTTAGTACCTGCCATGTGATAGCCCTGCAGTGTTAGTTCTTTGCTGCCTTGATGGGTAAGGACTTTTCCAAGCTGAGAAGAAGGGAAAGAGCTATGGTAGTGGAGGGAATAGCATTGTGCAAAGGCAAAGTGGAGCATGTTGTATGTGCAGGCCGATTAGGGAGGGAAGCCCCAGCCTGCACTGTGAGGGTCTTATGCATTCAGTGTACAAGAAATAGAAATATATAGGTCATAGCTGTGACTTAAGTCACCAAGAAGTGATGAGATTACAAACATTTAGCAAATAAGACACACCCACATTAATATGAATTCACAGGATGAAGACCTGTGATGGCGGAGAAGACCTACGGGTGATGGGAATTTGCTCTGAGCCTTAACAAATTACTGAAGAGCGGGAGGAAAGTCATTCCAAGTGGGAGTTAGAGAGTGGGCAAATGGCCGGAGGTTGGGAGACATGGGGAAGTGCCAGTTTGGCTGCAGTGGGGTTTTGCTTGGGGGGTTAAGAGGAGATTAGGCAGCATGGAACCGGATCACTGGGGATCTCAGGTGCCAAGTTAAAATACTTGGACTTGATCTGGGTTGTACTATGAGCCGTACAGAGGCCAGAGCTCTTGAGAGCCTAAGTGTTGCGAGTATTAGAGGGTCATCATTTTTCGCCTGAAGGAGGCAGGAGGCTGGATCAGATGACCTCTCGAAGATTCTTCCAACCACAGTGCTGTGTGGTAGTCATAAGACAGATAGAGGGAAACAAAAACCAGGGACCTTGGCCTGAATTTCTGTCCTTTATAAATCTCCTCCGCTTCCGGGCGTCATCTCTCTGTCCCACAGATTAAGCCTCTCTGGCTTCCTGCAGGAACAGAAGGACCTATTGACCTCATCCTGTTCTCCAGGCTGTGAGTGAGAAATGGGGTGCTCAGACCGGCAAAGGCCTCCGTGTGGGCAGAGAGCAGCTGAGCCTGAGGCATGAGCCCCCAGGGGAGAGCAGAGGAAGCAGGTGGCTGATGCTGTTCCAGAAGGGCTGTGCCCCAGGACTGTCCCAAGTGTCCACGCCAGACGAGGAAGTTATGGCCTTTTGGCATGAATGTCTTTGACCTAAGATTGGTAAATGTTGGAGGAGATCGCAAACTCTTATCAGATCACTTCCCAATGCAAATGGTAACCCGAGTTCAAGGCGATTTTCATGGGATTCTTCTCTCTTTGTTCTTTCTTTCATGACATTGGTGGCTCATATGTGAGGCCCTGTGGTTAAGTAGAAGGAGCAGATGCTTTAAACAGGAAATCCTGTTCTCTGGCCTCAGCCTATGGGTGCTCTGTGCCTCAGTTTCCTCATCTGTGAAATGGGAATAAGAAGAGCGCCCGCCTTTGACGGTTATAGTTGAGTATTAAAGTTCTTAGAATCCGACCAGGCACATGGTAAGCACAGAAGAAATGATAACTCTTATTACTGATTTCATTATTTATTAGAAAAAGAGGATACAAATGCCTGTCACCCAGGGTTGCTGTGATAATCACATTCATTCATTCATTTGTTCAACGAATATACACAGAGCCCCCATTAGGTGGCAGGCCGTGTACTGAGCACAGGGAGATGTGTTATAGAGCAAAATGACACAGTTCCTCACTCTGGAGCTGACAGACTGGTGGGGGAGGCGGATATTAAACGTGCAGCACAAGCATAAATGTACTGCTCCGTGTGGGCAGAGGGCCGCTGAGCCTGAGGCATGAGCCCCCAGGGGAGAGCAGAGGAAGCAGGTGGCTGATGCTGTTCCAGAAGGGCTGTGCCCCAGGACTGTCCCAAGTGTCCACGCCAGACTAGGAAGCAATGGCCTGTCCTTTACTGTGAAGGAGAAGGCGGATGCTATGGAGAGATTAAGGGTGGGGGGGGTCCCTGCGGTAGGGAGGTCACAGAAGTTTCTCTGGGGATGCAGCTTCGGAGCTCCTGTGTGAAGGATGGGTAAGGGTAAGTGTTCCTGGTACTGCTGGAAACACACACCCAAAGCCTTTAAGGGGAAACAGGGTGTGGCACGTTGGAGGATGTGAATGAGGCAGTGACATTATCAGGGATCAGATGTGACAGAGGCTGAGGTTTACTCTGAGTATAAACTGCAAAAGCAGCGGAGGTAAATGATTTTGTAAACAGTAAAATCCATGCACCTCTAACTTCCTATATTTTCCAGCATAAAATGGTAGGAGTTGGAATTCATAGCATGGAGGTCAGATGAGGAAGGACTTTTAGCCTCTTTGCTTTTACTGTTGACACTCAGAATGAAACAATTGCCTAAACACTACAAATACTACACGACAAAATCTGTGCGTGGTTCTAATTCCCCAAGTGGTGCTTGGAGACCTGCCATTGAATCTCGTCTTTAGGATGTGCATTAGCTCTTTTGAACCCCAGTTTCCTGCTCTGCAATAATGGGGGTGTTTCCTCTTCTTTGTTTAATGGGGTTGTTCTCTGAGAAGGTTGCTCTGAAAGCTCCAATAAATATTGGTTCCCCTTTCCTCTTCTTTCCTCTGTGGCTTAAGCCTCCCTGTCTGACACATCTGATGGCAGTCTGCATTGGAGGGAGGCGTTAAACATTCATGGCTGGCTTCTCATCAATGTGTCCTGCCCACCACCCAATCTTGGAGGATCTATTGGGGTCTGACCACTCTAGAAATCGCCCCTTTCTTAAAGGTGCCGCCCTGACCGCCCCCATCCAGTCCTAAAATCCATCAAATTCACACACCACTGCTGTGGAGGTTAAGTTCCTTTTTTTAATTCTGATCAAGTGAGCAAAAGGGAAAACAAGGAGGGATCCATCAGAACGCCTCATGAAAAATATGTATGTTCTTTAAAGGAAAACGGCATACAAATGGGATATATATTTTTTCCAAAAGGGAAGAAAAAAACACGTAGGCTTTTAAACAGAAGACTTTAAGCAGGGAGTGAGAGAGGAAAAATATGTCTCTTAAATGCATTCAGTGCCATTGCCACAAGGCTGCCAAGCTAGGATTGTTTATTAGAAGATAAGATAGTGAAAAATGTATTTTGCAGAAAGAAAATAGTAAAGTCAGGTCTGAGGCAGATAAGAAGCCAAATTCCTATTTTATGCTCAATTGAGTGACTCAGTTACATTATCTGTGAAGCAGGGGTGAAAAAACACACTTCGGAAATGAGGCTTGGGTTGCGCTGGGTCTCCTCCCAGCCTTGGCCAAGCTGATCCCGGCCCAGCTGGGATGCTGCCTTCTCCGAGCAGAGTATTTGCAGGCTGGGGATGAGGGGGAGAAAGGTTCTGATCTTTCTCTTCGGCTCCTTCTTTTCTCCATCTTGTTATACAAGCGCTTCATTTCGGCTTCATGTTTCCTCTTCTGATGCCGAAGGCGGGAAAATAAAAGCACACATGCGTATAAGATGAAGCGATGCAAAGGCCAGCAGATGTCGGAGCTAGAAAGAGCATCACTAGAGATTGGCGGGGCTCGGGGATACAGATCCTGGCCTGTGGTCAGTCAGTACTTTATTTGGCAAAGTACAAACATCGCTTGAATGCTTTGTAAGTGGGATGCTGTTCTCCAGTTTGCCAAAGATCTCACTTCTCCCCTTTTTTTTTTAATGGCAGGAAAGTTTATTTATTTATTTATTTATCTTTAATTGAAGTATAGTTGATTTACAATGTGTTAGTTTCCGGTATACAGCAAAGTAATTCAGTTATTCATTTATATGTTTATATATATATATATATATATATAATTTTTTAAATATTCTTTTCCATTATAGTTTACTACAAGATATTGACTATAGTTCCCTGTGCTATATAGTAGGACCTTGTTTATCTGTTTTATATATAATAGTTTCTGTCTGCTACTCCCAAACTGCTAATTTATCACTCCCCCAGCCCCTTCCACTTTGTTTGTTTGTTTTTTGCGGTACGCGGGCCTCTCACTGCTGTGGCCTCTCCCGTTGCGGAGCACAGGCTCCGGACGCACAGCCTCAGCGGCCATGGCTCACGGGCCCAGCCGCTCCACGGCATGTGGGATCTTCCCGGACCGGGGCACGAACCCGCGTCCCCTGCATCGGCAGGCGGACTCTCAACCACTGCGCCACCAGGGAAGCCCCACCCCGTCCACTTTGGTAACTATAAGTTTGTTTTCTATGTCTGTGATTCTAGGTAAATAAGTCCATTCGTATTATTTTTTAGATTCCACATATAAGTGATATCATGTGGTATTCATCTGACTATCCATATGGACAAAAGTCAGCCTTGACCCTTCTTTTGCACAACATATACAAAAGTTAATTTGAGATAGATTATAGACCTATGTGAGAAAGGTAAAACAGTAGAACTTCTAGAAGAAAATATAGGGGAATATCTTCATGACTTTCGGGTAGGTAAAGAATTCTTAAACAGGACATACAAAATCACTAACCATAAAAGAAAAGAATGAGAAACGGAACATCACTGAAATTAAAACCATTTGTTTATTGAAAGACAACAACAAGAGAGTGAAAGAAAAGCCACAGACGGGGAGAAGATATTTACAATACATATAGCTGACAAAGGGCTCATATTAGAAATATATAAAGAACGATTAATCAGTAGAAAAAGACCAGCCAATTAAAAACTGGCAAAGGCTTGAACAGACAAAAGACTGGCACAAAAGAGCTATCACATGGCCAAAACCATCTGAAAACTTCTCAACATCATTATCCACTAAGAAAATAAAAATTAAACTAATATGAGATGTTACCCCAGGCCTAGCAAAAAGGGTACAATGAAAAGGCCTGAGAGTACTAAGTGTTGTCAAGTATATGAAGCAACTGGGACTGATACATTGCTGTCTTATACTTCCTCATCATTACATCTTTTAAGTCTTCTGATGGCAGAAGCCATGTTTGATTCAATATTCAGATACCTCCCACCTCCTCATCTGCCCTGTGCCAATAATAAGTGTTCAAGTCTTCGGAATTCACATTCCAGATGAGAAGCTATCAGCCCAGCGAAAGGTAGTGACCGTGATGAAAACAATAGAGAAGATCCAAACAATCTCCCAGTGTGGGAGTACAGGGAGGTGGATGGGTCAGGCCACCTGCCTGCCTGCCTTCCCCCAGGCTAGGGTGCAGCCGTAATCACACGGGGTGGGGGGGTCTTCCATGGCCCAGGGAAGCAGCACAGCTTTGTGGACTCCTCTGGGCTCTGGAGTATCTGGAGTATGCTGGATAGTATGCCAATTCTGCTATTTATGGGCTGTGTGACCTTGAAGCAAATGACTCAACCTCTCTGGGCCTTGGTTTCCTTATTTACAAAACAGAGATGGTAATGGTATCTACCCTATAGGATTGTAGTGAGGATAAGTGAGATGCTAGAAGCAAAACACCTGGCCCACAGGAAGTGCTCAGTAACTAGGCCATCCTTTTTCTTTTTTTGGCTTCATGAAGTTCTCTGCAGAGACTTTCACATGTTGTATGACAATAATCCATTTCAGGAACATTTGTGAATTTTCTTTGTATCTCCTGGAAATCTCTTTTGTTCACATTTAAACTTGACCCTCAATAAAAGTGCTGACCAGCCTTGTCCAAGACCTCTGCACTTTGTGGCCCGTGGATTTGAAGGCCCTCCTCTTGGGAAAGGTGGAGCTACGGGTACCCCTTGGTGGGGCCAGTACATCAATGGCTGTCATTGCCCCAGCGCCTGTGGCACTCGGGTATGAGGAGACAGTGGTCAGGAAGGAAGCCTCAGAAAGGCAGCCTGGAACCTCCATCATCACCGCTCCTGGGGAAGAGGCAGAGATGCTCTGGAACAGTGGGGTGGGGGGGCTTCCATGGCCCAGGGAAGCAGCACAGCTTTGTGGACTCCTCTGGGCTCTGGAGTATCTGGAGTATGCTGGATAGTATGCCAATTCTGCTATTTATGGGCTGTGTGACCTTGAAGCAAATGACTCAACCTCTCTGGGCCTTGGTTTCCTTATTTACAAAACAGAGATGGTAATGGTATCTACCCTATAGGATTGTAGTGAGGATAAGTGAGATGCTAGAAGCAAAACACCTGGCCCACAGGAAGTGCTCAGTAACTAGGCCATCCTTTTTCTTTTTTTGGCTTCATGAAGTTCTCTGCAGAGACTTTCACATGTTGTATGACAATAATCCATTTCAGGAACATTTGTGAATTTTCTTTGTATCTCCTGGAAATCTCTTTTGTTCACATTTAAACTTGACCCTCAATAAAAGTGCTGACCAGCCTTGTCCAAGACCTCTGCACTTTGTGGCCCGTGGATTTGAAGGCCCTCCTCTTGGGAAAGGTGGAGCTACGGGTACCCCTTGGTGGGGCCAGTACATCAATGGCTGTCATTGCCCCAGCGCCTGTGGCACTCGGGTATGAGGAGACAGTGGTCAGGAAGGAAGCCTCAGAAAGGCAGCCTGGAACCTCCATCATCACCGCTCCTGGGGAAGAGGCAGAGATGCTCTGGAACAGTTATGGGGCAGGCCACTGCTGAGCATATGCTCGGACTGTTTATGCCTTGTAGATGAAAGAGCCTGGAGTAAAGGTTTACAGTCGGGGAGCCCGGCTGATGCACTGATGGACTGAGAAATTGTGCATGTATGTGTGTGTGTGTGTGTGTGTGTGTGTGTGCAAGAGAGAGAGAGAGAGAGTCAGAGAGAGAGAAGAGGGAATTTTACCTCCTTCCTCTGCCTGGGGAGACCTGCCAGGTGAAGTAGAAAGAACCATCCAGTGGGTTCCCATCAGGTGCTCTCTGTCTGACCCCTGCCCTGTCACTTTTCTGGTTTACCATGTAGGAGGCAAAGACACAGACACTCCCTGAGGCTACCTCAGGGGAGACAGGATTATTGTTTGGGTGAAAGTGGTACAGTAAGGAGGGATGGACGCCCCCCTACTGGGGGATCCAAGAATAGGAAAAACTAGAACTCACAGAAGCCCAAACTGGATGATGACTCAGAATCCAAAGAAGTTCTGGGACCTTTGACAACAGGATTCGTAGATTTGATTAAACCTGCAGACTCCGGGGTCAGACTGCTGGGGTTAGAAACTGGGCTCCGGGATGTATGAGCTTGAACAAGATACCCAACCTCTCTAAAACCTTTCATTTCATCTGCAAGATCAGAATAATAATACTATCTCCTTTAGAATATTGTTGGGTAGGATAATGCACATAGAACGTGCATTCCTCCATTCTGTACATAGCTTACTTTGTAAAAATCCTACCGTGGCTGTTCATTGCCCTTAGGATAACATCTAAATTTCAGCCACATCCCGAAGGCGGTATGTGATCTGGACTTTGCCTTCTTTCCAATCTCCTCTACCCCTTCTTCCTGCCTTCCCCACCCCCGCTCACTGCCCACCCGCATCCTTTTCCACCTTCCTGGCTGTTTTTCTGATCCTTCAGCACACCAAGGACTTATGATTTCCTTCCACCTCGAATGGAATGGTCTCCTGCCAGAGCCTTACTCATCTGGGTTCTTTTTATTCTTTAAGCCTCAACTTACATATTCCCTCTTGGAGCACCCCCTTCCCTCTCTCCCTTAATCTAAAGAAGCCCCACTCCTTCACATGATCAAATCATCCTGTTTCACTGCTACCAATGGTCTCATTATGACTCCATATCTTTGTGTTTAGACAAACACAAAGTTTCTAAGTTTGCTGACTGTTTTCCTTCCTGGAAAATAAGGTTCTTAAGAATAGGGGCCTTGCTTGCCCTGCTCCCCGTCTACCCCCAAAGCTTCGAAAAGTGCCTGGCACACAGTAGGTGCTCGATAAATATTTGTCAGAAAAACGAATAGATGAATGGATGGATGAAGAAATAAAGACGGTAGAGTGTGCCAGCAGGATAATGACAGAAAGCTGTCATTTAAGTCCCTTCTAGTCCAATGGTTTCTCACTTCCATAGTTTGCTTAGCTCAGTGGTTGGTAAGAGGGTGGCAGCCCCTCCCCCAAAGGGCAATTTGAAAATGGGGGACGTTTTGCAGATATACTGACCTGAGGAGTAAGGGCTTCAGGCATCAGGGGGCAGGGCTGGCCAGGCTAAACACCCTGCAAGATACAAAAGAGTCGGATTCAATAATGCACAGTCCCCTTCACCCCACCCTGCAAATAGCACTCCACTTGAGGACCGATGGTTGAGTCTAATCATCCGATTTTATAGTGGTTGGAAGCTGGGGTTTGTAGGTATTTCAAAGCTCCTAGCCCCTCCTGTTGCAGCTGGGGCCTGTGGAATAGACTTACAGCTTCCTCGAAGCAAACCTCAAACTGGCTCAGAAACAGTTAAACCCGGCTGAGATAGCAGCTATTTGGCTTGTGAGCTTTTCTTTTCGGTGACTAATAGGTAAGAGGGACAGGAGTGCTCCTGGCCTGTGGAGGATGCAGCATATATGATGTCTCTGAGGCCCCTTCCTGTGATTTCTGAGTATGAAGCAATGGGATATTTGGAGGAGATAAAAGTGTCTGACCAGCTAATAACCACCAGACTCCAGCACCAAGATGGGAGCGAGTGGGGAGGGGTGGGGTGAGAGGGGCGGGGAGAGTGCAGGTCTCCTGGAGACAGAGAGGCACGGGAGCAATCCAGACACTCAGAGATGCAGTGTGAACACTCACACACACCCACCTAGGACACAGCCTACAGACGCTGAACACATCAGGACACACCATATTTTAACCTACAGGACAAAGACTACACACATAGGCACACTATATATATATATATATATATATATATATATAATATATATATAATATATATAATATATATATTATATATATTATAATATATATATTATGTTATATAATATATTATAATATATATTATATATAATATATATTATATTTTATATATTACATATATTATAATATATATATTATATATATATAAGAATATATATATATATTCTTACCCAGAATACACCCTCCCTACATACACGGCAGGTCCACATACAACACACAGCCTTCAACACTTAGACACACCCACATGGCAAAGGCATATAGAACACACCTCACACAACCAGCTCGTGCAATGGATGGGCACACATATATAAAACACACAACACATGCACACAACTCACTCCTACAGACAATGCTCATTCACACAGCATCTCCACAAGTAACCACAATACACAAATACATACTGACACACACAATCACACGTAATACTTAGAGATGTATGCATATAAATGCAGGTCCACTTAGCACAGGTATAAACACAGGCACCACACATGCACACACACACATACACACATGCATACACTCCATAAATACACACACACTATGGAGGTACACATGTAAGGCACAACACACACATGCGCACATACCTCTTAGAGATATACAACACTAAGACACAAACACCACATGAGACCTATACTATACCTATGTGTGTATTTACCCTTTGCTAACAACTACTTTTTAAAATTAACTCTCAGACACATGCTCCAATGACAACAACCGATCAACACAATATACAACAATTATTTTGAAGCTGTCAGATTGAAAAAACAATCATGTACAGAAAACTAATATGTCATTTGACACTCTCTCACTTTTGTGGATACTAATGTTTGTGATAATCATCCTTACAAAAGGCGGAAAATCAGCCCTAGCACAGAGGAGATGGGGCTTGTTCATCTGATCTTCTCCGGTTGCAGGATGCGGAGAGCATGAAGGAGAAGAGGAGGGGCCCAGGACCCCTAAGAGGCCAGGGCAACTCTGGTCTTGGGAGCAGGACACCTGGGTTTTGCCTCTGCAATCTGGTGCTCTCCTACTGTGCGACCTGGGACATGTTGTTTCTCATTTCTGAGCCTCAGTTTCTTCACCTATAAAATGGGTATGAACCTACCTCAAAGGGTTAAGTCGGATAAAATCGAAGGTATAATCCAAATGTGAATTGTGGACTTGACCACTTCATATTCCTAAGAGAAGATGAACAGGCCTGTGACAAGCTAAGAAAAGCATCAATTTTCAGTTCGATCCTCCTCATTTTGTCTTTTCTCCCAAAGGAACTCCTGCATGGCGTAAGTAATTAGTCTATCTGGGCTTGTCCACAGAGAAAAGCTATAGCTCGTTTGTTTATCTTTATTGAGTCTTTATTAAGTGCCAAGTGATGTACCTGTATTATCTAACTTAATCCTCAGAACAACCTCTTGAAGTCGTTCTGTTATTACCCTCATTTTACAGATGAAGAAATAGAGGCACAGTTTGGTCAAGAGACTTGCTCGAGATCTCACCAGCTGATGAGTTTGGGAGCCAGGGTTCAAACCCACTCTGCTGTGATGTAGAGGGCTATCCCCCTCCACATGCCCCACCAAAGCTGGACACAAAGGTGCTGTTGAGTTGGCAGGTGAAACCAGCTTGAAGTCAGGACTGAGGATGATTCTAAGAAGCCCTCTTATGCTGGCTCACCCAGGCTACAACTTCTAGGCTCATCCAGGGTATAACTTACCTGTCACTTAACACAAAGTCTCTATTCAAGTTCATTGCACACTTTCGACCCTCTTAAGCCTCACCTCCTCCATCTATAAAGCCTTACCCTTCTCGATGGTCATGAAATAGTCAACATATGCCATCAAAAGAACACTGGGCAGTAGATCTTTCTCCAGTTATGCCCTTGTGCCCACTCTCCACTACCTGTGATTGGTAACTTTGGGTTGATCAATATACAGTGTTTCTATAAATGACACTGGAGGCCCAGCGTCATTTGGGCCTTAGGACTTTCTTTTAGGCATTTAATATTGCCTTTTGTATATGCTACACTGCAGCGTGACTGGTGATTGAGAAATGAGAGTTTAGAATCAGCCTCCTTGAGTTCTAATCCTGGTTCTGTTACTCTGTGTAACCTTGAATATATTCCTTTATTTAATTTATTTTTTTTGGCTGCATCGGGTCTTAGTTGCCGCATGCGGGGTCTCTGTTTAGGCATGTGGGATCTTTCGCTGAGGCGTGGGCTCTTCATTGTGGCGCGTGGGTTTCTCTCCAGTTATGGTGTGTGGGTTTTCTTTTCTCTTTCTAGTTGTGGCTTGCAGGCTCCAGGGCGCGTGAGCTCTGTAGTTTGCGGCGAGCGGGCTCAGTAGTTGTGGCACACGGGCTTAGTTGCCCCGTGGCATGTGGGATCTTAGCTCCCCTACCAGGAATCGAATCCTCTTCCCCTGCATTGGAAGGTGGATTCTTTACCACTGGGCCACCAGGGAAGTCCTTATGTAACCTTGAATATATTTCTTAACTTTCCTGAATCTCAGTTCTTTCTATGTAAATTGGGCTTTAATCCCAGTACACAGACTTCATGGGGTTGTTCTGTGGTCTCAGTGAGTTAATATTTGTGGAGGGTTTAGAATAGGACCTGGCAAATAAACATGAATCATCATCGTCGTCCATCTAGGCCTACAGCTCCTTATACTGTTTCAGTTAACTATGCTCTTCGCTCTTTCTTTTATATTTCAGCTTGTTCAAGTTAGGGTCCCTCCTCTGGGTGAGCCTTCCTCCAGCCACCTTTGCCTTCTTGATCACCATCCCTGACATCTCATTTCCTGAAAATGACAAAAGGTCTCTGGTGCACCTTGACTTTCTCCGCCTCCTCAAGATTCAGCGCAAAAGCTCTTCTCTGTGGAACTGCCTTGGCTCCTTTTCATTGAGGGTAAATCAATGGACCCAAATCCAGACGTTAGAGGTGCACAGTTCCCTCCCTCTGCTGGTGGGCAGGTGACACCACAGGTGGCGCGGTTAATCTGAGTCACAAAGGGCACTGGAGCCTTTTGGTAACTGGAACACATGCTACTGTTTCCCATTTAACGTACTTCCTGAAGCTCTTTCCCACCTGCTCCAACCGGAGAGCTTCGATTTCCATTCTCCTTGCTTTTCCTGAGTTACCACTTTCTCCTTCCTTTCATTTACAAAATACTCCCACCAGCTTTGCATGCTACATTTTGTCACAACAAGCCTTGTGTTTAAATTACTATGTAATCCCAAGGTTTAGAAACTTTGATTTCTTTCTTTGATAACATTAGATCTTCTCCATGCATACACCTTTGATACAAAATTCACTGCTCTCCTAGTCATCCACTGTACTTTCCCAGTGTTCAGAGGGAAACAACGTGGTCTGGTAAGAATAAGTGGGTAGCACCCCCATGGGAACAAATTCAGGTCACGTGTGTTTGTGTATGCATGTGTGTGTATGCATTTATGGGTCCAGACCAGTCCAATACAGGTAACTTAATGTGGTTCATCCTCAGAGGTTTTGTCTCCCACCAGGAGACTACTCAAATGTTCAAGAATGTGGGGTTTCCAGCTTCATAAGTAGATTGTCCACTCTTGAACTTAATTCTTCTCTTTCCTATATTTTTGACATTGGTTCCACAGCTCATGTCTTTGTCACAGGACCTCTAAGGCTGAACTCCAACTTCTTAGAAACCCTGTACACATGCAGACACTCATTGTCTCTTGTTACCATTCTAACACCACCTAAGGTCAGTTGAGAATATTAGAAAATCTAAACAAACTGATATCAAGGATTATTAAAAATAGACATAATACTTGATGCTAGAGAATGTCACTGTCTTTCTCGAAGTCTTACTTTCTTTATCTGTGAAATGGGTACAGTCTTTAACACGATCAGACATTGCGAGGATGGAAAGGATCTGGGTCAGGATATATATATGTCTGAGGTCATATTTCTGAGGCTGGAACTGAGAATGAGCTGGGCTTTGGACAGCATAGGAAGTTTAGAGCTGTATTCTACAGATGATGGATAATAATGTACGCTAGCTTATGAATTCTTTCATTCCATATTTACTCACTGGAAAGAGAAAGGTGAGTAAGATAAACAAGGTCCCTGTATTTTTGGAGCTGAGACCGTTTAATGTACAGCAAACATTCATCATATAATCACACAAATAAACATATAAATTGGTAGAATTTAAGAGAGGAAGGGCAATGTAGACTGGGGGTGGGGAGATGGGGCAGATTTCCTTGAAGGAGCAACAGTTGAGCTAAGATGTGAAGGTAGGTATGTGAAGAGGTGGAGGATCATTCCAGGAAGAGCAAACAGCATCTACAAAAGTCTTCATGAGGTGACAGGGGGCATGGCCCATTCATAACGAGGGCCAGGATGATTGGAGCCTATGGCAGAGGTAACAAGTTGAATGAGATAAGGCTGGAGAGGTGGGCGGGGTTAGGCCAGGCAAGACCTTATAAGACACTGCAAAATTCTGGTCTTTCTTTTGAGAGCAATGGGACACGTTTGGAGAGTTTTTAAGCAGGGGAATGGCAAGCTTACATGTGCTTTAAAAGGATCTCTTTTGCTGGTGAGAATGGATTGGAGCAGGGAGAGAAGGGAAGATGGAGATTGGCTAGGAGGTGACTGCAGTAGTCCAGGTGAGAGATGGATGGATAAGTTTCCACCTAGGGCCATAGGGTAGGGCTGGAAAGAAGTGGGTGGATTCAGCAGACATTTAGGAGATAAAATTGTCAGTGTTGGATTAGACACTGGGGGTGGTGGTGAACGGGAGGAAGGTATGGAGGATGACTCCCAAGTTTCCTACTTGCCAGAAGGGTAGTGGCAGTGTTCATGGACACTTGAATGATAGAGAGGGAATGGCATCTACCAGTCTTGTTGACATAGACTTTTCTTGTTTTGTGGTTGTCCTGCGGGATCCATCATATCTCTCCACCTGTCTATCTTTTCTTCTTTCTAGTGTCCTCTGTACTTCTGGGCTCATAGGAGGGCCTCTAGCAAGGACATAGAATTGTAGAGTAAGAGGCACCTTGGAAACCAACCATTCCAGCACCCTCACTTTACAGAGACAATGAATGAAGCAGCCACAGGGCTGGGCTTACAAACCCGTCCAACTGCTAGTCCTGGGTCCCCTTCAATTGCCTCTGATGCTATGTATCCCTTGACTAGATGATTAGAACCATCTTGTTAAAAAACCCTCCGTACTTGTTGTGTATAAATTAAAGGTCTTATTCTTTGACCAAGCCTTCAGTCCTGGGATTCAAATTGGTTGTGAGGATTAACTGAAAAGACGAAGCACTGCTTTTGAAATGCTCCAACTCTATATGCCCTGTAACAGACATCCCCAGTATCCATTCACCACTCTTTGCTTTTAATAATTTCCTTCGCCCACCCTTCCTGCCAAGTTCTGTAGAGCAGCAGTCCCCAACCTTTATGGTACCAGGGACCATTTTCGTGGAAGACAATTTTTCCAAGGACCAGGGGTGGGGATGGTTTCGGGATGATTCAAGCACATTCCAATTATCGTGCACTTTATTTCTAATATTATTACATCAGCTCCACCTCAGATCTTCAGGCATTAGACCCTGGCATAGAGCACATGGCTGCCCAGCTAGACACTACATTTCCCAGCTTCCCTCGCAGACGTGTGATCATGTCACTCAGTTCAGGCCAATGGAGGGTGAGTGGAAGTAAGGTGAATGCTGTTCCCATTTCTAGTAAATTCCAGGCCATTTCCTACAAGGCAAACCTGCCTTCCCTGGGCTCCATTTCTCCATTTCCTTCTGGCTCAGAAATGGCAACATCTGGGGCAGCTTCCTTGGACTAAGGACGGAGCCTCCATGTTGAGGATAACAGCAAACCCATCGCCCTGGGTCACGGGATAACCACGTGTATCAGAGTTGCCCCTCCCCTTAATTCCTGCGGCCCTGGGACACTCACCATCGATCACTCATGTGAGAGAGAAACAAACTCTGATCTTATTTAAGCCCCTGCATTTTGGAAGGTCTCTTTGTAACTGCAGCTTAATCTGAACCCATCCAATACAGGCCAAGGTACCTTTCCCACCTCTCTCCATGACTGCCTTTCACTTACTCTATACTTTAGCTACTATCACACTAATGTTATTGCCACTTCTGTTGCATCAGCTTTTCCCCCTCCAGTTCTTTGCTCAGGCTGTTTCTACAACTGGAGTGGCCCTTATGAATGTTTAGAGTGTTGCTTAGTGAAAAGCATACAGACATTGAAACTGACAGGTTTGCGTTTGAATCTGGGCTCTGGCACTTTCCAGTTTGTGACTTTAAGTCCTTTCCACTCCCTGAATCTCAACTTCCTCATCTGCAAACTGAGTCTAGTGATACCTGTCTACCTCGTGGGGATATTTCTGATGATTAAAAGGGAAGTGTAAGCACAATGCCTGGTTCACAAAAAAGCTCGAGATTACTATTGCTGTTGTCACCCAGCTGTCAAGTCCCAGCTTGGATGTCATTTATTCCAGAGTTTTCCAAATTTCCTTCATGATATATTCTGGGGTGTTTTTAAACATGCAGCTTCCCCAGCTCATTCTCCAGCCCCCCTTCCCTAGAAATAGGACATGGGCTATTGCTGATGAACTTTTATTTAACATGATCCCCAAGTGAGTCTTACCATCAGGGAAGTTAGGGAGACACTGACCCTGTTTGCTCAGCTGGAAGCAGCTGTCTCTTTCTCCTTTGATCTAGCTGAGAACTCTTTGTATTCTTTTTAATCCATTTCTACTTTGCATTATTATTATTTTTGTAATGTACATGTCTTTATCTCCACTAATGATAGCCAACACTTCTAGAGCCCTCATTAGGTGCCAGACACGATGTGAAGTACTTTACATACATTATCTTGCCTAATCCCCTATCCACCCTTTCATCAGCTGCTGATGAGGAAATTAATAGCAGATATTCTATCTATATTGTGCCTTTAAAATGCACCATGCCTGAAGCTAGGCACCTCTCACACATTATTTTTTCTTTTCCACACAGCAGCGCTCTGGGACAGGAATTAGGATCCCTATTTTAAAGGAGAGGTAGCTAGGTTCAGAGAGGCAAAGCGACTTGTCTAAGGATGCTCAACCTGGGTGGGGTGGTGGGGGAGAAAGCTGATCAAAGGCAGTTGGAGAGAGCAGTATAAAGCTCCCAATGTCTGCAGGGAGAACGTAACTTCTGCAAGCTGACGCCGCTCATGATAACTTCACAGACGGTCGGTCCTTACCCAGAGGCAGTAACCAAAGAGAGATAATTTACTGCCTGTCTTTTTGCATCACTGGAGGTGCCGACAGCTGTGGCGCCCATCTGGGCACCTGGGGAGAGGAATGGGAGAAGGGAAGGAAACCCCTACGTACTCTTCATCAGTGTCGAATTTAGGAAAAAAATAAGAATGGCTTCTCTTGCTGGGCGTGGGTCAGGATTGACCCCCAATAAAAGTTGTGGATGCCTTTAGGGGCCTGAATGTATTTGGAAAATCTTCATATGATTATAATGGTTTCTAGTTAGCAAAGCTTTCATTAGTCAAATATTTACTGATCACATAAAAAGATGAATTTTGTGCAGATTCTATTCTCAAGGAACAAGGGAGAAGAGTTAACCAACACTCCCTTTTCCCTTAAAGAGAGTAAAAGAAAAAACAAACAAAAATTCGTTTGGTCTATGGCACAAGTGCATATGAATGGCAGCTCTCTGCTCTGAACCCCGTTGTACACACCAAGACCTTGACTTTCCCTTCCACACTCTACTTCCTCTTCATTGGGTCCCCCAGCAGAGGTTTGAGCCTTCGTCCACCCCTGACCCCTAGGGACCAGCCCACCTTTTGAGGGAAGCAGAAGTGCTGCAGGATGATTCCATACTGTAAAGAAATGCAATCTCAAACCATCAACGTATTCAGAAGGCGGAATTTAGGAGCCTTGTCCCTCCTGTACGAGCGAAGACGGTAACTGATCAGCAGCAACCTTCTCTTTAGAAACACTTCAGGGAGTTGAGGAAGATGGCGGAAGAGTAAGACGCGGAGATCACCTTCCTCCTCACAGATACATCAGAAATACAGCGACACGTGCAACTGCTCCTACAGAACACCCACCGAACGCTGGCAGAAGACCTCAGACCTCCCAAAAGGCAAGAAACTCCCCACGTACCTGGGTAGGGCGAAAGAACAAAGAAAAAAACAGAGACAAAAGAACAGGGACGGGGCCTGCACCGGTGGGAGGGAGCCGTGAAGGAGGAAATGTTTCCACACGCTAGGAAGGCCCTTCGCGGGCGGAGACTGCGGGGGACAGAGCGGGGGAGCTTCGCAGCCACGGAGGAGAGCGCAGCCACAGGGGTGCGGAGGGCAAAGCGGAGAGATTCCCGCACAGAGGATCGGTGCCGACCAGCACTCACCAGCCCGAGAGGCTTGTCTGCTCAACTGCTGGGGCGGGTGAAGGCTGGGAGCTGAGGCTCGGGCTTCGGGTTCGGAGGTCAGATCCCAGGGAGAGGACTGGGGTTGGCTGTGTGAACACAGCCTGAAGGGGGCTAGTGCGCCACAGCTAGCCGGGAGGGAGTCCAGGAAAATGTCTGGAGCTGCCGAAGAGGCAAGAGACTATTGTTTTGGGGTGCTCGAGGAGAGAAGATTAAGAGCACCGCCTAAGTGAGCTCCAGAGATGGGCGCGAGCCGCGGCTATTAGTGCGGACCCCAGAGACGGGCATGAGACGCTAAGGCTGCTGCTGCCGCCACCAAGAAGCCTGTGTGCGAGCACAGGTCACTCTCCACACCTCCCCTCCCAGGAGCCTGTGCAGCCCGCCACTGCCAGGGTCCCGGGATCCAGGGACAGCTTCCCCGGGAGAACGCACGGCACGCCTCAGGCTGGTGCAACGTCACGTGGCCTCTGCCGCCGCAGGCTCGCCCCGCATCCGTATCCCTCCCTCCCCCCGGCCTGAGTGAGCCAGAGCCCCCGAATCAGTGGCTCCTTTAACCCCGTCCTGTCTGAACGAAGAAGAGACGCCCTCAGGCGACCTACACGCAGAAGCGGGCCCAAATACAAAGCTGAACCCTGGGAGCTGTGCGAACAAAGAAGAGAAAGGGAAATCTCTCCCAGCAGCCTCAGGAGCAGCGGATTAAATCTCCACAATCAACTTGATGTACCCTGCATCGGTGGGATACCTGAATAGACAATGAATCATCACAAATTGAGGAGGTGGACTTTGAGAGCAAGGTAGATTTTTTTTTTTTTCCCCTTTTCCTCTTTTTGTGAGTGTGTATGTGTATGCTTCTGTGTGAGATTTTTGTTTGTATAGCTTTGCTTTCACCATTTGTCCTAGGGTTCTGTCCGTCCGTTTGTGTTTTTTTACTTAAAAAATTTTTTTCTTAATAATTATTTTTTATTTTAATAACTTTATTTTATCTTACTTTATTTTATTTTATCTTCTTTCTTTCTTCCTTTCCCTCCCTTCCTCCCTCCCTTCCTTCCTTTTCTTTCTTTCTTTCTTTCTTTCTTTCTTTCTTTCTTTCTATTTTTTTTCCCTTTAATTCTGAGCCGTGTGGATGACGGGCTCTTGGTGCTCCAGCCAGGTGTCAGGGCTGTGCCTCTGAGGTGGGAGAGCCAAGTTCAGGACACTGGTCCACAAGAGACCTCCCAGCTCCATGTAATATCAAACGGTGAAAATCTCCCAGAGATCTCCATCTCCACAACAAGACCCAGCTTCACTCAACGACCAGCAAACTACAGTGCTGGACACCCCATGCCAAACTAGCAAGACAGGAACACAACCCCACCCATTAGCACAGAGGCTGCCTAAAATCATAATAAGGCCACAGACACCC
>NC_041222.1:6028675-6028929 GCF_002837175.3 Physeter macrocephalus
GGAAATAGAATAGACAAAATGCAAGAAACATTTAACAATGACCTAGAAGAACTAAAGAGGAAAAAAGCAACAATGAACAGCACAATAAACGAAATTAAAAATACTCTAGAAGGGATCAATAGCAGAATAACTGAGGCAGAAGAACGGATAAGTGACCTGGAAGATAAAATAGTGGAAATAAATACTGCAGAGCAGAATAAAGAAAAAAGAATGAAAAGAACTGAGGACAGTCTCAGAGACCTCTGGGACAACAT
>NC_041222.1:6029307-6031163 GCF_002837175.3 Physeter macrocephalus
ACAGACAAGCAAAAGCTGAGAGAGTTCAGCACCACCAAACCAGCTTTACAACAAATGCTAAATGAACTTCTCTAGGCAAGAAACACAAGAGAAGGAAATGACCTACAATGACAAACCCAAAACAATTAAGAAAATGAGAATAGGAACATACATATCGATAACTACCTTAAATGTAAATGGATTAAATGCTCCCACCAAAAGACACAGATTGGCTGAATAGATACAAAAACAAGACCCATATATATGCTGTCTACAAGAGACCCACTTCAGAAGAAATGAAAGAAATGATAGCAAAGATCAATAAAACTAAAAGCTAGTTCTTTGAGAAGATAATCAAAATTGATAAACCATTAGCCAGACTCATCTAGGAAAAAAGGGAGAAGACTCAAATCAATTTAATTAGGAATTAAAAAAGAGAAGTAACAACTGACAATGCAGAAATACAAACGATCATGAGAGATTACTACAAGCAACTCTATGCCAATAAAATGGACAACCTGGAAGAAATGGACAAATTCTTAGAAATGCACAATGTGCTGAGACTGAACCAGGAAGAAATAGAAAATATGAACAGACCTATCACAAGCGCTGAAATTGAAATTGGATTAAAAATCTTCTAAGCACATTAAAAGGATCATACACCATGATCAAGTGGAGTTTATTCCAGGAACGCAAGGATTCTTCAATATACGTAAATCAATCAGCATGATACACCATATTAACAAATTGAAGGTGAAAAACCATATGATCATCTCAATAGATGCAGAAAAAGCTTTCAACAATATTCAACACCCATTTATGATAAAAACCCTCAGGAAAGTAGGCATAGATGGAACTTTCCTCAACATAATAAAGGCCATATATGACAAACCCACAGCCAACATTGTAGCCACAGCAATCAGAGAAGAAAAAGAAATAAAAGGAATCCAAATCGGAAAAGAAGAAGTAAAGCTGTCACTGTTTGCAGATGACATGAAACTCTACACAGAGAATCCCAAAGATGCTACCAGAACACTACTAGATCTAATCAATGAATTTGGTAAAGTAGCAGGATGCAAAATTAAAGCACAGAAATCTCTGCCATACCTATACACTAATGATGAAAAATCTGAAAGTGAAATTAAGAAAACACTCCCATTTACCACTGCAACAGAAAGAATAAAATATCTAGGAATAAACCTACGTAAGGAGACAAAAGACCTGTACGCAGAAAATTATAAGATACTGATGAAAGAAATTGAAGATGATACAAATAGATGGAGAGATATACCATGTTCTTGGATTGGAAGAATCAATATTGTGAAAATGACTCTACTACCCAAAGCAATCTACAGATTCAGTGCAATCCGTATCAAACTACCACTGGCATTTTTCACAGAACAAGAACAAAAAATTTCACAATTTGTATGGAAACACAAAAGACCCCGAATAGCCAAAGCAATCTTGAGAACGAAAAATGGAGCTAGAGGAATCAGGCTCCCTGACTTCAGACTACAAAGCTACTGTAATCAAGACAGTATGGTACTGGCCAAAAACGGAAATATAGATCAATGGAACAGGATAGAAACCCCACAGATAAACCCATACACATATGGTCACCTTATCTTTGATAAAGGAGGCAAGAATATACAGTGGAGAAAAGAAAGCCTTTTCAATAAGTGGTGCTGGGAAAACTGGACATGTACATGTAAAAGTATGAAATTAGAACACTCCCTAACACCATACACAAAAATAAACTCAAAATGGATTAAAGACCTACATGTAAGGCGAGACACTATCAAACTGTTAGAGGAAAACATAGGCAGAACACTCTATGACATAAATCACAGCAAGATCCTTTTTTTTTTTTTTTTTTT
>NC_041222.1:6031568-6031959 GCF_002837175.3 Physeter macrocephalus
GCAGGCCCAGCGGCCATGGCTCATGGGCCCAGCCACTCCGCGGCATGCGGGATCCTCCCAGACCGGGGCGCGAACCCGGTTCCCCTGCATCGGCAGGCGGACGCACAACCACTGTGCCACCAGGGAAGCCCGCAAGATCCTTTTTGACCCACCTCCTAGAGAAATGGAAATCAAAACAAAAAATAAACAAATGGGACCTAATGAAACTTAAAAGCTTTTGCACAGCAAAGGAAACCATGAACAAGACCAAAAGACAACCCTCAGAATGGGACAAAATGTTTGCAAATGAAGCAACTGACAAAGGATTAATCTCCAAAATTTACAAGCAGCTCATGCAGCTCAATAACAAAAAAACAAACAACCCAATCCAAAAATGGGCAGAAGACCTAAA
>NC_041222.1:6032369-6066595 GCF_002837175.3 Physeter macrocephalus
CACATATATACAATGGAATATTACTCAGCCATAAAAAGAAATGAAATTGAGTTATTTGTAGTGAGGTGGATGGACCTAGAGTCTGTCATACAGAGTGAAGTAAGTCAGAAGGAGAAAGACAAATACCGTGTGTTAACACATATATATGGAATCTAAGAAAAAAAAAAGGTCATGAAGAAACTAGGGGTAGGACGGGAATAAAGACACAGACCTACTAGAGAATGGACTTGAGGATATGGGGAGGGGGAAGGGTACGCTGTGACAAAGTGAGAGAGTGGCATGGACATATATACACTACCAAACGTAAAATAGATAGCTAGTGGGAAGCAGCCGCATAGCACAGGGAGATCAGCTCGGTGGTTTGTGGCCACCTAGAGGGGTGGGATAGGGAGGGTGGAAAGGAGGGAGACACAAGAGGGAAGAGTTATGGGAACATATGTATATGTATAACTGATTCACTTTGTTATAAAGCAGAAACTAACACACCATTGTAAAGCAATTATCCTCCAATAAATATGTTTAAAATAAATAAATAAATAATAAAAATACTTCATACCCTAAAAGATACTCATCATTTACATATGAACCAGTACTTTGGATTTTCTGAGCACTTGGTTCCCATTATCCCATTGAGCCACCCAGAAGTCTAGGGAGATGGATTAGGAGAGAGAGACTGAGAGGTTTGGTACCTTCCCCAGCATCTCTTGGAGTCTGGGAGTTCATTGCTTCATCCGCCCGCCAAGCTGCTACTCTAATCAAATCACCCTTCAGATTTCTGTTTGCTTGACTGAAAACCCTCATTTCTCATAGGAATATTTTCCCCTGCCTTCAATCATCTGTGTTATGGGGTAGAAATGCAGCTATATTAAAGAATGATTCCATCAAATTCTGGAGCAGAAGCCTAGCAAGAGATGAAGTATTTCTGGTTGAGAGCTCCCCATTCTTCCGAGTTAGTGCCAAGTCCAAGAGGCTTCCTGTACCATAATCAAGGAGAAGAAATCTCCAAAAGAGTCCTCTGAGGTGACCAAGCTCCAGACTGTTCTGATAATTAGAGTCACCAGGTAGAACCACTGACTTCTCAGCAAGCAGCTCACGTTCAAGTTAAACAGATGGTGGATATGTTTGGAAATAGATCTTTCCAGGATTTTCCCCGCAACCAGATCCTAAGAGCCAAGCAGACAGCTGAGTCATTATCTCATCAACTTGGCCTGCATAGACTGCCAATCTGGGGAACTCAGGATTAGGATCCAAGTCATGTCTAATAGACCAGAGGGTCAAGAAAAGTCTGGAAGATATAGGGCATCAAAGATAATGAGGTTAACTATGTCAGGACTCTTCAGACTTGGAACAGTGAGAGGGCAAGGATGTGTATTCCTACACTGCTATGGGGATTTCACCTTTTGTTCTGTTTTGTTTGCCTGATGGATGGAGAGAAATGGGTTTGCCTCAGGATCAGCTCATGAGAGCACCATGGAGATTCAGGGAGCTACCCTGTAATATCTCATCCTCTTTTGTTTTTATTTATCTATCATGATCCTGCTTCCCTCTCAAACAGATGCAGCCCAGATTTCTCCCTGACCCACTGCATTTCATTGAATAGGTTCTTCCGTGGGGTCCCAGCATTTCTAATACCCGAACAGGATCAGTTCTCAGGAACAGATTTTGTCCAAAAAATCAGAGTAGGAAAAGCTTTTACAAATATTTGGTGTAGGCAGGGCATCCATATCTCAGAGTTACCAGGACAAAGTTTACATCTGTTGTCCTGGTGTGATTATTACAAGCATCCCCTTTCACTCTCAAAAGTGTCACAGTTAGAAGCATAAATTCTGGGTCACTGTATTGATAGGGAAATGTGAGTGCAGAGAAGGTTAAGGGTCCTGCTCAAGTCACAGGGCCGGGTGGTAATGGAGCTGGGGTGGGGACCAGCTCTCCCTCCCAGAAGAAGCCTGTCCCCTGCACCCTTCCTTAGGCATTCATTTATTTACGCATCACCTCATTCCAGAGAGGATCTGAGGCAGCCACTCCCCGACAAAGTTTAATACCTTCTCATTACCATTTACCACCTTCGAATCATAGAAGTTTAGAGCTTCCCCTCATAAAACCAACTTGGAAATGTGGTAAGCTTGTATATCAGCAACATACATTAATTCCAACCTCTCTGGGGATTTAAAAGTTTTTCCGGAGAAGTCATTCTTTATTCTGGAGTTTTACAATGACTTTGCTCTGAAGCAATAATGCTCTTAGCAGGAGTCTAGCTGTTGGAAGGTGATTCAGAGGGATCTGAAACACCAGTTAGGAGCACAAGATAGGGAATTGGAATTTTCTCAGGTAAATCCCAGCCTTACCATTTATGAGGTGTGTTCCCTGGAGCAAGTTTCATTGCCTTTCTGAGCCTTGACTTTGCTGTCTGCAAAATGGGGTGTCTAATAACAGCCAGGTTCTAGGAGTTAAATATTTTGTAAGATTATCTCTTTTAACCCTTACAACAACCCAGTGAGAGCGACACCATTAGGATCCCAAGTTTATAGACAAGCGAACCAAGGCCCAGACTGGTTAAGTAACTTGCTCAAAGTCACACAGCAAGAGGTGGCAGAGGCGGGATTAAATCCAGGTAGTTGTGCCTAGGGCCCTTGATGTTCACCCTCACCCACGGGGTTATACTGCACTGGTTACTCTGAACTGACACCAGCAACAGCCATGACTAGTGTTTATTGAACACTTACTCTGCACTATGCACTATGCTAATCACTTTATATGCACTAACCTACGTAATCCTCACACTAAATCTATGAGACATCTATCTTCTAGTGTATGATAGGTACTCAATACAGAGAAATTCTTTTGATCTTGCCTACATTTTCCATTTACAGGGTGGAACTGAGGCCCAGAGTGGGCAAGTGATCTAATTTCCCAAAATCATACAGTAAGGAATCAAACCTGGGATCAGAAGCCAGTTCTTAGCTCCACCAGGGTGACACTAGGGTGACAGCTGAGAGCTGGTCTCAGTGGGATATGGGTGACAGAGGGGTCCCAGGAGGTGGCATGGCCTCCCCTTCCAGCCTTCTTTGGCACCCATCACCCCTCCCCCTCGTGCCCTCTCTTTCTGGCCATTCCTGCCCTTTATAGCTCCCCAGGCAGACCACACACCTCCACATCTCCAGCCTCAGTTCACTCTGTGCTCTCAGCCTGGAGTGCCGTTTCTGGTTTTGTTCCCATGGGGAACCCTTGTTCTTCCTTCCAGAGTCAACATATCTGCAAAACCTTTTCTGACTCATTGCTGCTCCTGCCTTCCCACCCCAGGCAGTGAGTACCTCCTTTGTACAACTCTGCGGTATCAATATCCCACTTAGAGCAAAGTGCTTAAGCCGGGTGTGAGTCTGGTTCTCTCTCGCTGGATGAGACATTTAACTGCTCTGTGCCTCAGTTTTCTCATCCATGTAAAGGGGACACTAGTAGTGTCTTCCTTCTTTGGGTTTATGAGGATTGACGGAAACACTCTGTTTGAAGTGCCTGGAACGTAGTAAATGCACAAGAAGCTGGAGAGGCTGTTGCTAGTTTCCGTGTCCATCTCATCGACCAGACAATGAACTCATTCTAGGCTAGAGAATAAACCTCTTCCCCCTTTGTCCTCAGTGTTTAATATTATGCCAACCCAGCACATGGAAGCTACCTGTGAAGGTGAATATGGATTTGATTTCCAGCCAGAGTGTCTGCCTCTCGACTGCTAATGGGGCTAGTACAGCATGTCTTTCCCAGGGGAACCGAATAGATAACATTCATTCATTCATATATTCATCCACTTATTCAGTACATATTCATTGAGTGTCTGCTATTTGCCTGACACTCTTCTAGGCACTGAGGATACAGTGGTGGCAAACAAGACCACTGAGGTCCTGCTCTTAAGCTTATGGTCTGTTGAGAGAAAGCAGACATTAAACATCCATATATCTGTTAGCCAAACCACCTCCAAGAGTTAGTGACTTAAAATGACACCCATTTATTTAGCTCACAATTCTCTGGGTTGGCTGGGCAGTTCTGGTCTACGCATGCTCAGCTGACCTCTGCTGAGCTTGCTTATACATCTGCGATCAGCTGGCTGGCTGGCTGGCAGCTGGATGATCCAGTATGGCACCACACGTGTCTGACAATTTGCAGGATGTTCCCTGAGAGTAGAGGTGACTGCTCGAAACGTCTCTCATCCTCCAGCAGGCTAGCCTGGCTTCTAGGGATCACGTGGTCTCCAAGGCAGCAAGAAAGAGCAAGCTCCAACGTGCAGACGCTGTTTAAATCTCTGTTGCATCATGTCTGCTGTTGTCCTTTGGCCAAAGAAAGTCTTATGGCCAAACTCAGCATCCATGTGGCAAGGGACTACCAGGGCCTTGGATACAGGGAGGGGAAGAATTTGCGTCCATTTTTTGCAATCGTACTGATGACATCATCAGAGAAATTCCCTAGAATCTGTCACTTCTCTCTATTGCTACCACCACCTCCACTGGGGCCCAAGACGCCATCTTCTCTTGTCCGGCCCCCTCTTTCCTCCCCTACTTTGATCCAGCCTATTCCCTACTCAGTGGCCAGAGTAACTTACAAACCACAAAGCTTATTTGTCACCCTTCCTCTTAAAACCCTTCGGTAGCTCCCTTGTTCTGAGAATAAAAACCAAGAGCCTTACCGTGGCTGCAAGACCCTGCATGACCTTACCCTGCCTGCATCACCAGGCGTTCTCCCTTCCCAGTCATTCTCTGGCCATCCAGGAACCCTGATGTCCTGCCAGCTCTTAAAACACTGGTTCTCCCTCTGGCCCCGGGGCTTTGCTCATGCTGTTTCTTTAACCTGGAGGACTTTTCCTCCCTCCTCACCTGGCTGACCCCTATTCATCATCCTTCAGGTCCCAGAGCTAATGCCCCCTCTTGGGAAGTCTCCCTGACCCTGACTGGGTCAAGTCCTAGTTACAGGCTTTCCTAGTCCTATATACTTTTCCTCTGGAACAGATGCTCCAGGTTATCATTATGAACGTGGGTGTTTATTTGGTCATGTCTATCTCCTTCACTAGACTTTAAGCTCCAGGGGTGACATAGTATCTGTTTTGCTTGTCCTGGAATCCCTGGCACCTAGCCCAGGACGCAGCACACAGTAGGTGCTCACGTAATGGCCATTTAATGACAAACACTTAGGCACCTCACACATCGACTCTCTCATCTCTTCTCGCCTCTCCTCCGTGCTTGGGTGGAATTTGTCAGCAAGAGAGCCGAGAATTTGTCCTGAATTTTAAATAACATTTGATTCCAAAATGGGGAGATTTAGCAGACAAAGCTCTTTCCTTCATCTTTTTTTTTCCTTTTTTTAAACTAAGGCTGAGATACTGCTCACCCTCTGGGGACACTCCCACCCCCCCACCCCGCCCCCGCCAAATGGGCACCGTGAACTGAGCTCTCGGAAATCTCGTGAAAAGGGCAGGGTATTGGAATTTGAGACAAAGGGAAGAAAAATGAGCTGGCTTGAAAAGTCTGCCGCATCGTAATGAGCGAGATTATTCTGGGAAATGCAGGAGTCTGCTGCAAAGGCCCTGGTAAGAGGCAGTTTATAACCATCCTCGGGTCAGATACACAGCCCACGCACACACACACACAGACATGGCCACGCGGCCAGCCCGTGGTCAGATGCCTCACTCCAAGATTGGTAGGAAGTCTCAGCATGGCTGCGGCCTCCTCTGATGGGAGAAGGGGCAAGAGGCCTAATCCTGGAGTTGAGGTTACCTGGAGTCACCTGGTACCACCATATTCAAGAATTGGGCTCTAGTTTTCCTGCAGCTCAAACACTTCCAATCTCTGAGCCTACTTTGTGGGAAACAGGGGGGAGCAGCTCCATGAAACCTGTGTCCACTGGACTCAGCCTGGAGACTTCGGTTTGAGTTTCAGCTCTGCTGCCAACATGCTGTGTGCTCTTGGGCATGCCTTTCTTCCTGCCGCAGTTTCTTCACCTTTAATAATACTTGTATTTTTATCTTCATATTTATTGAACACTAAACTGTATGTCAGTGTTACGGACTGAATGTTTGGGTCCCACCCACATTCACATGTTGGAGCTCTGACTCCCGGTGTAGCTGTATTTGGAGGTGGGGCCTCTAAGGAAGTCATTAAGGTTAAGTGAGGTGGGAAGAATGGGGTCCTGATCGGATAGGATTAGTGTCCTTATAAAAAGAGAGGGCAGAGTTCACTCTCTCCCTGCCATGTGAGGATAGAAGGGAGAAGGTGGCCATCTGCAAGCCAGGAAGAAAATTCTCACCAGGGCCTGATCCTTCTGGTACCCCGATATCAGACCTCCAGCTTCCAGAGCCGTGGGAAATAAATTTCTGTTGCTTAAACCCTCCGGTCTGTGGTATCTTGTTCCTGCAGCCTGAACAGACCGATCCAGCCAGGAGCAAGTGCTCTGAACTTGCTTCGTCCCCATGACAATGTTAATGGTAAACATTCTTTTCCTTGATAAACACAAACACTGAAGCTCAGAGAGGTTGAAATGGTTGTCCTGGGTGTCATAGCAAGTAAGTGGGAGAGTGCCAAGGCTCAAACCCAGGGCTGTATGTCTCCAAAGCCATGGATTGACGGGCAGGCTGTGGGTCCTCTGGGAGGGAGTCCTGACTCATCCTCAGGGCTCAGCTTCTTATCCAAATTGAAACAGAGCAATGGGGACCCTCAGGCACATGCCTGGTTCTCATTTAGACCCTGGATGGCTGCCTGGACTATTTCCACAGTCTGGAGATCATACTCTCTGTGGATGTTTGTCTTATCCCTGTCTTCCATATAAGAAAACAGAGGCTCAGAAAAGCGAAGTGAGTTCCTTCAAGGTTTCTTAGGAGAGCCATGTTCAAACCTCTGTTGGTCTCATCCCAACCCCTGTCCTGTATAATCCACACACTGTGCTGTATAATTACGTGAGGGTTGAGCTAGGGGTTGTCCAAGCTCCTCCCGGAGACATACATGACACTTTGAGCACAATGGACTTAACAGTCTAGAACAAGCCTGGACTCTTGGAAATGATGTGGCATCTTCTAGACTCTAGAGTAGGGTGAGGCAAGTGAGGGACTCACCCCAGGAGCAAAATTATGGGGGCACCCAACAACTCAGTAATTAAGACAAGTAATGTTTAATTCAATATATTTTTTTAAAAAACCATGGGCTTCCCTGGTGGCGCAGTGTTTGCGCGTCCGCCTGCCGATGCAGGGGAACCGGGTTCGCGCCCCGGTCTGGGAGGATCCCACATGCCACAGAGCGGCTGGGCCCGTGAGCCATGGCCGCTGAGCCTGCACGTCCGGAGCCTGTGCTCCGCAACGGGAGAGGCCGCAACGGAGGGAGGCCCGCATACCACAAAAAGAAAAAAATAAATAAATAAATAAATAAAAAACAAAAAAAAAAATCAAAGTTAATGCAAAAACCATCCAGATGGTTGAAGACAGAATCAGACACCATACTTGTAAAACTCATCTCCCTGCCTCCCCCGGCCCTGCCCTGCACAGGAGGAAGCCTTTTACTTTGAGGTCTGGTTGCTGATCATGGACTCCTGTGGTCTGCAGTGGGAGGGGGTTCCCTGCAGCTACGACCAGAGCACAGACAGCCTGGCTGCAGAGGACTGGTCTATGGCTGGGCATTGCATAGACCATCATTAGAGGGCAATGGCAAGGAATGAGAAAACATGGAGCTTGGAGACCAAGTGTCACTCAATTTATACATTTTTTCCTTGGGAAAAATGGATGGATGGGCAAAGATGGCCAGCCTATGGATCTCCTTGAAACATTATGTAAGTGCCCCAGGCCATTAGGGGGAGCCGTACCCCAGTGGTTTTTTTAACTTCTTAGGGATTTCAGTTCACCTGAGAGGGTTGTAAAAATGTTGAATTTGTTACCTAGAAAAAAAAAAAATACCCACACTTGACACTTGCTCATGCAAACCAAATTTGCATGAAAGTTCCAGAAATTCAAGGATACCCTGGACCCCAGTAATGAAATTCCAATAACCCCCATTGAAGGAGCTTTAGTGACATAGAAAGCACACTGTATTTGGACAGAGAAAATCAGAATTCACCAGTTATAAGGCAAGCAAGCCTCTTTACTCCCTGAGCCTGTTTCCTCAGCTGGTAAATGGAGGTGTTAGCAATACACCTAGCTGGTAAAATGTTGTGAGGCTCAAACAAGTAAATGAAAGTGAAAGTGCCTTGTAAGCTCTAAAGTGTTTTCTTCCCAGTGGGCTGTCAGTTGGAATGTCATTGTTATCTCTGCTGGTCTTTGAAAACTTGGCTGGCCAGGGAATCTGCTGCCCAGGGATGCAGGGGGCAGCTTCTATTCTGATGGGTAAGAGCAGCTGGGCCTTGTTGGCTCGGAGGCCCAGGGCTTGGTCCTCCTTTGCCTGTTCCCGTGCCCCTTCACCAAGCACCCAGAGCCCCTTGGTGAGCTCTTTCATGCAGACATGCACCTCTCTCTGCAGATTAGTCACAGTAGCGGACAAAGAGGGCTGAGTGACTGAGTGAGGCCACAGATGAGCTCCCATTAGTGTAGGCTGCGTGTCTCTGGTGGAAAGGGTTGGTAAATAGTCGGACTTACCTCTCTCCTCAGCATTTAGCTGATTTCCATAATAAGCTCCATTGAACTGCAAGGCCCCAGAGGTGTCCCCAGCCTTCTGAAATGCACTGTTCTATAAATCTGATTTCTGGAGAGGTGAACACTTGTGTTAACAAAGGGAGAGAACACATCGATGCCAGGCTGTAGCATCTGGGGACACTGAGGCCCCTGGAGACTAGGCTGACTCTGGTGCGGACGGTGTGGCTGTGGGGCTCTGCAGGCCCCGCCAGGCACAAGGCGAGAGGAGCTGAGCTGAGTGCCTGCAGGTGTTGGCCAGCCAGATGTGGGTCACAGGTCTGACAAGCCTGGACTCTGTCAACTTCTATGCTTTTTTTCAAGGGCAATTGACATAAAGGAGAAAAAAATGTCCCAATTCCTCCTGCATCAAAAACTCATGTTATAGCCAACTTAACTACAGTTAAGCAGGATAGGGCTGGCTTACAAACTAAGGGCAAAGACCATTTGTCCTAGTCATTTATCCTTCCTTCCTTCCTTTCTTCCTTCCTTTCTTCTTTCTATCATTCAACAAATAACTATTTGGGGCCTACAATGTGCCATACACTGTGATATGTACTAAGGATAGCAGATCTGGACTCTGCTCTCATGGAATTTACAGCCTGGTGGGAGAGATGGAAATTAATAAAATCATCAAATAAACAAAGGTAAAATTGCCGCTTTGAGAAGAGCTATAAAGGAGAGATATTTGATAAAATGAGAGCCTCTGATAGGAAAGAATGGCATAATTAAGGAACACTTCCATGAAGAAGAAATGCTTGAGTTTTGAGCTCTGAAGGGTATATTTAAATGGAGAAGGAAGAGGCTTCTGGGAAGAGGCACCAGCTTGAGTAAAGACCCTGTGGCTGGAGGGAGGATGGTTAGTGTATTAATCAGATAAGGCTAGTGTTTGTTTCAGTAACAAAGACCCCCCCAAATATTAGAAGCTGAAAGTAATGAAGATTTATTTCTTACTTGTACTACATGTCCATCATTAGTTAACATAGGAGTTCTGTCTCAAGTCATGCCCAGGCTGATGGAGCTGCCTTTATTGGGAAGTTTGCAAGTTGCTGTGAAGAAGCGGGACCAGAAATACTTGGTAAGCAGCCCTGATGACTCTACAACTGATAGAATGGAAGGAAATCAGGTCATTGTGACAGAGTTGCAGGAACAAGGGGAGGTGCGATGTGAGCTGATGCTGGAGAGGCAGACAGAGGTGGGATCCTGAAAATTTCACAAGCCATTGTCAGGATTTGGATTATTATACTTAGATCAATGGGCAGCTGTTGAAATTTTGTGAGCACAGAGATCATAGGAAGAGGAAACTACCGGCATTCTCATTTTACAGATGATGATGTTGATACTGATAGTAACCAATTACTGATATCCACCCTGCACCAGGCACTCATTACTTTCTCCACAGTATCTGAGATATTTACTATCTTTATCCTTGTTTAACAAGGGGGAGATGGGGACCTAAAGAAGGAAAACAACTTCACTCAGAGTCACAGCTACTAAGTGGTATATGCTCTTCCCAATCCATCATCTAGTCTGAGACAAAGTCAGGCATCACTAAGGCTGCTGAGGCTGGAGGTTATTGGAGGAAGAACAGGCCTCCAGACAGAGCACAGTTAATAGCGGGCATGGGAGAGGGAGGTGGCACACAGGGCAGCCATGTGCCCTGCCTGTCGTGGTAACGGCTGTATCACCAGTTCAAGTACAGCGGATGGTACCGGAGAGACACTTTATACGTATGCAAGGGAAGGATGGAAGGATGCGGGGAGAGAAGAAGGAAAGAATGGATGTTTGGATGGATAAATAGAGGTAGGCAGCATCAGGAAAGCTGATGGGCAGATGGCAGCTTCCCAATCTCAGGACTGTGTTTCATGGACAGCGTCTCAGTTTTGCACACAGGAGGTGGGAGGTGAGAAGAACAAGAGGCGGTTTGCATGTTAGGGGCAAAAGGGAAACCAGTCTGAACAGGCCTACGATTTGGCGTGTCTCATGTGTGCTAGGTATTTCAAAACATTATCTTGTTTAATCTGTGAGTTGGAGGCCCAGAGGGTAAAAAAAGGCCTGCATTCACTAGGAAGACCAGGATCAGATTTTGTGTCCCCGAGAGTCGCTGAATGATCAAATTTTTGCACCATTAAAAATCTAAATGCAGGAGAGAGGAAGCTTCAGCTCCATTCTCTGAGGTCATGTTCAGTGCAGTTCATGCAAATGAATCAACAAACAAAGCGTTCATCAAAGAGCCGCTGCTGACATTTTTGGGAGCCTTGTATCTCTCACATCTTATTTTAGTCGCTATTGATGGGGTTATTGTTCCATAACACCCTTCTGAAATACACACTTCGACATCCTGCGTGATTTCTATCTCTGGCAGAAAAGTGTGTCATAGGCGTGCAGTCTCTTTGTTAATCAACATGTTGCTTTAGGAGAGACGTCCTTCATGCTTCTTGCCCTGGTTTTCACTGCTGCCAGGGAAAAACTCATTCAGATTCCCTGGGCTGTTGTAAAACACAAGAAGGCTGAAAGGGAAAGGAAGAAGGTCTTGGCATTTTCTTTTCTCATTACCCACTTCACCCAGTGTACTTCTAAATCTTGCCGAATCTTTCCCAGCAGCACTCAGCCCAGGTCTCACGGCTCGCGGTATCCAGTGGTACCCCAGCTACCAGCATCTCCCTCATCCATAGGTTTATTTGCCTATTTATACATCCAGTCACTCAGTTATACACTTATTAAGTGCCTAGTATGTATCAAGCCCACTGCAAGTGCCGGGTTCCCCTTTACAAATTCCTTCTGTGTTCTGTGTGCAGAGTCATCTTTTTAAACATGCTTTCCATTATGACTTTGCTGAGCTCAGGACCTGCAGTGGCACCTTTCTGCTCGCTGGCGTTCGGGCGTCCCTGCAATTCTATCCCCCATGCCTGCAATCCTGTCTTCCGCTTAGGCTGCTCTCCACTTTTGTGCCTGCCTTGCCCTTCGCGTCTCTGAGTCTTTACTCATGAGACTACCCTCTGTCCAGTTCACCATTTAAATCCAACCAGGCCTTTGAGACCTGAGTCCATCCTTCGTTTTCTTCATAAACCTCTTTCTACCCACCAGACCCGCTCTCCTTCCTGTGACCCCTGATGGCAATGATTTCTGCTTATCACCAGAGATTCAGTTACTTTCTCCTGGAGTGTTAGTCTGATTTATGAACCAGAGGGAAGCACTGTGAGGTGGAAAACTAGACTCTACACTTTTTTTTTTTATTTCATTCATTCATGGTGTAGTGGAAAGAACTCTGCTTTCAGAGCTTGAGAATGTGGGTAGTATTTGGCTTTTTAAAATTTACTAGCTGGGGAAAACCTGTGTAAGTTCTCAGAGTCTGGTTTCTTCTTCTGGAAAACCAAAAGAGTAATACTCATCTCAAAGCCTGTGGGACTGCCCATGAGTTGGTTAAAAGAATCTGGAACATAGTAGGTGTTTACTTCGTGTCAGCGACTCTGGAATACATCTTTACTACGAGTGCTTACTATGTGCCAGGTTCCGTGTGGTGTCAGCTTCCAATCTTGCCACCAGGAAACCTACGGTCACCTGGGGACGATGACACAGGCAAAAAGAAGATTAAATGAGATGTTGAATGGAAAATGCTTAGCACCGTACATGTATCCATTGAGGACTCAGTCAGTGGCATTATGATCTACTGATATGCATTTATTCCTGTATATCATTGAACATAAAGCATGTGTGAGAAAGTACGGCCTGATGATGAGTCATAAATGATTGCTTTTTAATCATATAATGGTATTGAGTTGGAGCTGATTTTGAAATGTAAAGCCTGTTACTGCATATTTGCAGCTTTGCGCTGTTAATGGACAGAAATGGTGTGAGTGAGAGAACAGGTTGCTGAATAAAAATACAATGCCTCCTAGGAGCAGGGTTTAGATGACACAGGAATTGAGGGTTACTGACAGGAAGTGCCTGTGGGAATGAGGGAGCTGGCACCTTGTGCCCTAAGACTGTGTTTGTGGAGAGTTTCTCTCTCTGGGGCATCTTCCAATCAGAATAGGCTTCCAGAGGCAAAGCATTTGAGTGCTCCATAGAATGGGCACCAGAGTCCCGGGTGAAGCCATGCAGTTCCCAGTGACCCACAACTACCCACTGATCACCAGGAGAAAACTGAAGCAGTAGACGGACCCAGCTGAGTAATCTTCACTTCTGTGAATTTCAATTTCTCATCTGTAGCGTTGGGACAAACTCATCCACCCAAATTGTTACAAAACTCAAAGAAAGCTGAGTAAGTGAAATGGTTTTGTAGATTATTGAGATTATGGATAAACTAGCTGTTATTAGTTTTTAAAAAGGGATGGCGGGAAATAGTTGAAATCATATATCTGATAAGAATTTAATGTTCAGAATATATAAAGAACTCCTAAAACTCAACAACAAAAAGACAAAAGAAAGTTTTAAAGAGGCAAAGAACTTGAACAGACCTTTCTCTACCGAAGATATACAAGTGGCCAATAAGCACATAAAAAGATGCTTAACTTCATTAGGCATTGGGGAAATGCAAATCAAAACCACACTGAGGCATCACTTTTTATCTACTCAGATGGCTATAATGAACAAACAAATAAACAAACAAACAAAACCCCAGAAAATAACAAGTGTTGGTGAGGATGTGGAGAAATTGGAACACTTAACACTTTGCTGGTGAGAATGTAAATGGTGCAGCCACTGTGGAAAAAGGTTTGGCGGTTCCTTACAAAACTACACAGAGAATTACCATATGATCCGGCAATTCCACTCCTAGGTATACACTCAAGAGAAGTGAAAACATATGTTCACACCAAAACCTGTACACTAATATCCACAGCAGCATTATTCATAATAGCCAAAACAGGGAAACAACCCAAATGGCCAACAGAGTCAATGAATAAACAAAATATGGTTTACACATGTACTATTATTCAGCCGTAAAGAGGAATAAAATCTGATAATTGCTACAACATGTATGAACCTTGAAAACATTATGCTAAGTGAAAGAAGCCAGATAGAAAATGATGAATACTGTCTGACTTCACTTACATGAAATATCCAATATCTACACACAGTAAACACTCAATAAATGGCAGTTATCATGATCAAGAGCCTCACTATTACTATGTAAAATAATTTACAGCGATCGTCCTAGACTAATAACCATTGAAGTAGGCAGAGCAGATATTAATGATTAGTGAAATGGGAAATTAATGAATTGTAAAGATTAATCAGGACCTGTTATGTTCAAGACAGGAGGAGACACTGTAAAGTTTAAAAAGGAGTGATCGGGCTTCCCTGGTGGCGCAGTGGTTGCGCGTCCGCCTGCCGATGCAGGGGACGCGGGTTCGTGCCCCGGTCTGGGAGGATCCCGTGTGCCACGGAGCGGCTGGGCCCGTGAGCCATGGCCGCTGAGCCTGCGCGTCCGGAGCCTGTGCTCCGCAATGGGAGAGGCCACAGCAGAGGGAGGCCCGCATACCACAAAAAAAAAAAAAAAAAAAAGGAGTGATCCTGCCCGGGGCTGGAGGAAAGAAGAACGAAGAGTGACTGCTTAATGGGTACGGGTTTTCTTTTGGGGTGATGAAAAAGTTCTGCAACTAGATGGTGGTGATGGTCACACAACATTGTGATTGTACTTAACGCCACTGAACTGCACACTTTAAAATGGTTAAAATATTAAATGTTCTGTTAAATTTCATTTAAAATATTAAATTTCCTGTTTTGCCCCAGTTAACAACACCAATAACGCATCAGGCAGGTTCCATGTTCTCAAGGAGCTCACAAAGGCAGAGGAAGCAGTTTGGTTGTCATATAAGCAATCCACACCAAGGCTGTGAGATTTCAGAAGAGGGATGGACCGTTAGTTCCACATTGTGCCGGAAGGAAAGAGGCTCAGGACTCTGAATAACCTGCCAGGACTAAGCAGGTGAGGGAAGGGACTGGAGCTGGGTCCAGCATCTCTTAGACTCGGGCTGCGGCTCTTGCCCATGCGAAAGCTGGTTCTAAGAGATGAGCAACTCCACAAGGAAAAACGCAAGCCTGCCTGCTTCCCCCGCTCTGCTGTGGTCCCCGATTTGCGGGGTAATGGAATTGATGGTGTGTCTGTGCCTGGAGAGGGAGGTGGTGATGGGTTGCTTGGGTGCAATTGTATACTTTAAAGTTTGTGGAAAGTATACCATGAGCTTTTCTCCCCACCCTCATTTAATATTCCACAAACACTCACCACATAAACAACATGTCTCTTCTCAACCCTTATTATCATTCCCAGAACCACTTGCAGGCTTTCAGAAACCCATTATTATAATTATAATCAAGAAACTTAGGACAGAGCCATTTGTGCCAAAAATACATTTACACTTGGAATTGTTTGCCGAGGAGTGAGAGCGAGAGATGTCATCTTACAGCTCTGGAAACTACTGGCAGGAACTCCTACAGCATTCAATTTTTTTTCCTCCATTTAATTTCTTAATTTAAATTTTTGTTGTCAAATTCCTAATATTTGCTTTTGTCTCTTTGTTTTTCTTTTTTCTTTTTTTTTTTTTTACCCCCCTTGGGTCTTAATTTTCCAAGGCCTAAAGAACACACTTGCTATCTTCATCCTCTTGGCTTTACAATAAGGGACAGCCACAGGCAAAGGCAAAAGGGGCTGATTTCAAAAGTATCAGCGGGGTCTCCCAGAACCCCATCACCCACCAGAAATAACTGCCTACACCCCTGATTCTTTTATAGTAGAACAAAGGCTTTCATTCCATAATTAGAGATAAATCGATGTAGAATTACTTTAATTTGGTTCCCATTTATTTAGGTTTTTTTTTTTTTTTTGGTCTGTAGGCATATATAGATGAATCAAACATAGCTCTTGTCCTCAAAAAGAACATGGTTCATTATGGGACACAGACTGTGAATAAATATTCGAGATGGGAGGTATAGGATATAATGAGAACCACAGAAAATGGAAAAAACAAAGCAAAACAAACCAAAAAAAAATCATGGGTTGTGGAATGAGAGGACAGGATGAGTTCTGAGTCTAGATTTGATGGAAAAGAGAACAAAGAAGTGGCCTCTTTTATTATTATGTGTCAATGCATTGTTACTGCTTGGTCGGATCTAACATCAGATCGTGGCCTTATATTTACCAACAGGGTCACTGCAGGTGAGTTAGATAACCTCTCAGAGACTCAGTTTTCCCACTTGCAAAATGGGGGACGTAAGAATATCTACCTCATAGTTATAAATATTGAGAGGTATAGTTATAATTTGCCTAAAGTCTCACCAATTCCACAGCCAGTGGGAGTCCAAAGGCCTTCCGGGTGTGGAGGTCAGTTTCTCCAGGAAGCAGATTCTGAGACAGAGTTTAGCATGTGGGATGTTTGTTAGGACGTCCTGTAAGGCCAGGGAAGGAAGAAGGACTGGGCAGAGAGAGAGACTGAGCTAAGGAGCAGCCCCAGCTGACCCCCCCTGGCCAGTCCTGCAGCTAAAAGAGCTCTCAGAGTTGTCCCACTTGGACCCAGACAGTTTGGCCTTTATACTCCTGACTCAATCAGTCCTCAGATGTTAGCCTCCCAGGCAGGGCATGGCCTTGGACCAGTGGACTCCACAGATGGGACAGTCCCTGCAGGGGCTGTCCCAGCAGCTGAGGTAATAAGTCCTTCCCTGAAGGCACATCCAGGCCATGCATCTCCAAACCCATCACACTGGTGGACCAGCAAACTTACTTTCATAATGTGAGACTCGCTTTTTAGTCTTACTTCCAAAAGTACACTTATTTTCCTAGGACCTCTCTGATTCCCGAGCTCCTGGTTTCATATTGGGGTTGCCTTTTCGCAGGATTCCCTTAGAAATACACATTCATAAAGCATGCAGTAAGGTCAATAGATTTTACGGATGGCCTGGAAGTCTAGTGGAAGGGTCACACTACACTACATGGGCTTTTGCCACCTGCTGGTACCTTCCCCTCTCTCTGCTTCCCCTTCTGTTCTCTGTCTGATGGACAGCAAAGCAGCAGGTAACTTTTGTGTCTGGAGCAAGACTTGCACGTAAAGATTTATCCCAAATGCAATGCCATCAATACTCCAGAATCTGGGAGGGTAGACTTTTGTCTTCTGCTACACAGGCAAAGCTTTAAGCACACAGTACATATTAGTTATGATCATGATTTATTACTATGAACCTCTGTTTTACAGAGTCGGACTCACCCAGAGATGGGGCATCTCAGCCCCTCTTCCTGTATCTTTTGGTCCTCTTGCTTTTTCCCTTCTAGCATCCTGCTAGTCGTCTGTGAATCCATGGTCCCTAGAATCTGTAAATTGAAGCCAGTGTAGTTTGATTTAGTGAGATGAGAGCTGGAGTTAGATGCAGAACAGCTGGTGTTGACTCTCCCTCGGTCCCTCTTATGCTTTTCTTTGATCTCTCGGTAGCTTCTGCTGATTCACTTTGAAAGGGAGATGATAATGCCACCTCACAGTGTTGTTCTGAAGACAAAGTCATCAAAGTGGTTCATTCATTCACCGATTCACTCATTCACCCCTTCTTCATTCAACAGTTATCAAACACCTACAGGTGCCAGTACTGAGGATACAGTAGTGACCAGGACATATACATCTGTGTCCCTACGGAGTGTTCATGCTATGGAGGCAGAAAGACAAGCAAATAATTAATTCATGACCACAGGTTGCAAGCAATGCTGTTAAAGAGAAAAAAAAGTGAGCAGGGCACAACAATAGAGAAAAACATAAGAACAGCATAGATGGTAAGGTCAGAAAAGGGCTGTTGAAGGGGATAATTGTGCTTTTAGGGGGCAATGTGTGCAAAGACCCTATGGCAGAAGTCTGCATCAGAGGTTCCTCCTTCCTCTGAGCAGCTAAAACACTTGGTAGATACCTTTATGATGGTGCTTGTCACTTTTCACTGTAATTATCCCATGGTAAACCTAATCACTGAACACAGACTATTCTCTTCCCTCCTCCAAGGTTAGGAATCCTATTAAAGGCAGCATGTGAGAGCAGAAAAAAACATCACTTCCTAATCAAATAGGAAGAAAAAAAGTCATTTCCGAATCAAACTCACTTCCTGAATCAAATCTGGTTCAAAATCATATCAATCGCGTCTCAGCCACGTGGGTGATTATAGATAAGGTGCATCAGCATGAGCTGGGCATTAGTAACACCTACATAATGAATGGCACTTTTGATGAGGGTGAGATCACTTGAGTCTATGGAAAAGCACATAGTAGGTACCCAAGATATGTTGACTGAACGTGTTACATTTAACCATTGGCTTGTGTTCAAGTTTTCCTCAGCCTATAGCTACATCACAGGTCTAGGTGAGAGTCAAGCGAGACGATGTTTGTGACGATCACAGTGGTGGCCCTTAGTAGGTGCTCGACAGATGCCACCGGGGTGATTTGAGGAGAGGGTGGGGGGGAGCTGGAGCCCCAGGGGGGCTATTGCAGTGGTTGTTGGGAAGTCTGGGGTGGAAGAGACTTTGTGGGAAAACACAAATGCAAGCTGTTCCTGGGTTTTATTAGTCTGTCACCCACGTCTTCCCTCTTGAAACACTCTGCAATCAAAAGAGTTTGGAGTGGACTATTTTCAGCCCTTAGCCTTCACCCTGAGCTGCACTAAGAGGAAAGCTGATTAGGGAAGCTCTGTGGTGTGCACATAAGTCAGAATCACCAATATCCATCCTCTGCAGAATTAGACTTTTAATTTTTCCCCCCGAAACATTACCATCATGTTTTCATTACCCTAGTGTCACTCTTAGGATTCATTATGGCAAAGACCCTGAAATCTATGACTCCTTTTAGCCAACTTAAAACTTCTTTCCCAACCTGGATCAAAACTTCTCCTTGGCTAAGATGCCTTCTCTAACTAACCCCTCCCTCCCTGGAAAGTTCCCATCACCCCTCTGCCGTCCCAGAACCTCCAACTTACACTTGCAGCTTGTGCCATGATAACGTGCATTTGACTGAATGTTTTCTCTCGGGTTTTCTCTATAAGTGAAATTATAATTTTGAATCTGATAGTTTTCAAATTTTAGCGCACATTGGAGTGCACTGGGTGGGGGGTGGTTAGTGATAAAGATGCATATTCCTAGGCACCTAGGCAGAGATTCTGATTTAGTAGGACTAGGGTGCAGCTCTGGAGTATGTATTTTTTGCAAACTTCTTGGGAGATTCTGACATATGCAGTCTCCAGACACACTTCGAATACCATTTTAATGGATGATCCCCTAGCACTAGCCTGCTCCCTATTTGAGAGGTAAGTGTGAACTGGTTCAAGACTGATTCCTGGCAGGCTGATTCCAAGGCCTCTCAGGAAAGGGGTTAGCAAAGTTTCTTGAAAACCAGTTATAGCTCAGTGCCTAATCAATCAATTCAGGTAAACCACAAGAGACTCCCAATCATAACATGAGAGGGGCTGGTACTCTCCCCAGCCACAAATGCAGAACTGACGAATGTGTCTCAGCCCTAATCATACCAGCATGTGGGCCTTAACCACAGAGCTTCAAGAACCATTAGGGAAAGCAAGTCAAAACCACAATGAGATATCACTGCACACTAATAGGATGGCTATTCTAAAAACGAGACAAAACAAAACAAAAGACAAGTGTTGGCAAGGCTGTGAAGAATTGCACCCTTTGTACACTGTTGGTGGGAATGCAAAATGGTACTACCATTACGGAAAACAGGTTTCTCGAAGGTTTCTGAAGGGTCCTCGAAAAATTAAGAATAAAACTACCTGTGACACAGCAATCCCACTTCTGGCAATTTTTCTAAATGAGTTGAAGTCAGGACCTCAAAGAGATATTAGTACCCCTATGTTCATTTTGGCACTCATTGCCATGGTCAAGATATGGAAACAATGTAAACGTCCATTCATGGATAAACAGATGAAAGAATGTGATATATACATACAATGGAATATTATTCAGCCTCAAAAAGGGAGCTCCTGCAGCATGTGACAACATGGATGGACTACTACTTCTGTCCCCATGAATTTTTCCCCAGTGAATATTGTTTCAGTAAATCTGGGAAGTGCTACATGACCACTAGCCTTAACCTGCGTAGCATATATCCTTAAGCTTGACGTTCATTCCCTGAGCGATACACATAAAATCACACTTTAAAGGTTAACCTTTGGGGCTTCCCTGGACGCGCAGTGGTTGCGCGTCCGCCTGCCGATGCAGGGGAGCCGGGTTCGCGCCCCGGTCTGGGAGGATCCCGCGTGCCGCGCAGCGGCTGGGCCCGTGAGCCATGGCCGCTGGGCCTGCGCGTCCGGAGCCTGTGCTCCGCAGCCGGGGAGGCCACAACAGTGAGAGGCCCGCATACCACCAAAAAAAAAAAAAAAAAAAAAAAGATTAACCTTTGTATTACGACCCATATTCCTTTTGGTCTGGGACCAGTTCTGATCATGCTGTTCCTAGGATTTTCCCCATACCCAAACTCAGTCCTTAACCATTCACTGCATTAGTTTCCTACAGCTATTGGAAGAAATCACCACAAACTGTTTGGTACAAAACAGCAAACGTTTATTATTTCACACTTCTGAAACTCAGAAGTCTGGACCTTTTGTGCTAAAATCAAGGTGTTGGCAGAGCTGTGTTCTTTCTGCAGGCTCTAGGGGAGAATTTACTTCCTAGTCTTTCAAGTTTCTAGGGGTCGCCTGCGTTCTTGGGCTCATGGCCCCTCCACCATCTTCAAAGAGCGTCTCCCTAACCCCTGCTTCCATTGTCCCATGTCCTTCTCTAATTCTGACCCTTCTGTCTCCCTCTTATAAAGATCATAGTGATTACATTGGGTTTATCTGGAGAATCTAGAATAACCATTCCATCTCAAGACCCTTAACTTAATCATATCTGCAAAGTCCCTTTTGCCATGTAAAGTAACTTAGTCATAGGCTCTGTGATTCACACCTGAACATCTTTGGGAGACCGTTATTCAGTCTACCACATTAACCAAATATCTAATGAGCTACTGCTATGTGTCAGGTGACTGGGGATGTGGTAGACAATAAGATAAACATGATCCTTGACTTGAAGAACTGTTTTGTCTAGCTGGGAAGATAGAATAGCAAACAGGTAATGAAAATAAAGGGCGAGGAAGGTTTGAAAGGAAGGATAGATAAGGAGATCTATTTTGGAACATAATAAGTACCAAAAGGACTTTAAAAAAATTATTTACTTAATTTTGGCTGCATTGGGTCTTTGTTGCTGTGTGCAGGCTTTCTCTAGTTGGCAGCGAGCGGGGGCTACTCTTCATCGTGGAGCTCTAGGCACATCGGCTTCCATAGTTGTGGCACGTAGGCTCAGTAGTTGTGGAGCACGGGCTTAGTTGCTCCGTGGCATGTGGGATCGTCCTGGACCAGGGCTCGAACCTGTGTTCCCTGCATTGGCAGGTGGATTCTTAACCACTGTGCCACCAAGGAAGTCCCCAAAAGGACTTCTTGATGTTGCCCACTTGCCTAGACTGAATTGTACTGGTCCTGCATTACCACTGTCTGTGTTCTGCTTTCCTGGAGTACTATCCACTAACAGATATGAAAAACTACTGGTTGACTTGGGTTGCCATCTATTTGCCAGTCTGCCAGTGGGACCTTGCGTCCATCTGTCAGATTGGACAGGCAATACTGAGTTTCCTGTACCTTCATGATAGCAGGGTTTCTTTTCTGGGTCTGCCCTTATCCCACTCCAGGAAACTGGGTCATGTCTTGCCTAGTCCTAAGCCACAGCAGAGCTAAAATGAGATAATTAGTGCAGAATATTTATAAAATGGACACATAATTACAAGAGATCCTTGTCATTTCATCTACGTGTGAGTATGTCTCCCTCCTGCTTTCCACCTCATCATGGCTTCATCTTGGCCACTGTCAAGTCTTAGCTTCTTACCACAATATTCAAGGCCCTTTATGACCTGATACCTGGCTCCCTCTTCAGATTCACTCCCTGCCACACACACTTCCAGAATAAATGTCCTCACAATGCATTTATGGCTTATTGCACCCTAAAAGGCCATGCTCTTTCCTGCCTCAGTATCTCTGTCCATGCTCTTTTCTCCTATTAGAATAGCATAAGACCCATCCCCAGCTCTCCCAATCTCATCCGCCTGAAGGACTCCTATGCATTTTTTATTTTTTATTTTTTATTTTTATTTTTATTTATTTTTTTTTTTGTGTGGTATCATGCTCTTTTCTCCTATTAGAATAGCATAAGACCCATCCCCAGCTCTCCCAATCTCATCCGCCTGAAGGACTCCTATGCATTTTTTATTTTTTATTTTTATTTTTATTTATTTTTTTTGTGTGTGTGGTATGCAGGCCTCCCTCTGTTGTGGTCTCTCCCGTTGCGGAGCACAGGCTCCGGACGCGCAGGCCCAGCGGCCGTGGCTCACGGGCCCAGCCGCTCCGCGGCACGTGGGATCTTCCCGGACCGGGGCGCGAACCCGGCTCCCCTGCATCGGCAGGCGGATGCTCAACCACTGCGCCACCAGGGAAGCCCTATGCATTTTTTAAAAACCCAAATCAGACATTGCTGCTTTCCAGAAGGCTTCCCTGACTCTCCCTGAGACAGTTTTGCATGCCATCAGGATACCTGTCTACCCTGAATGTGCTTGTATTTTACTCCTGCCACGGGGTTGGTAATTTAGGTGCTTCTGAGTGTTGCTCTCCTACTTGACCACGAACTTCTTGAGAGAAGGAAACTGCATCTTATTCATTTCTGCATCTGTCTTTTGTAGGGCTACCATGTCAGGAATTTCAGTCCCCAGGGCGTGCACCACCATTGTATAAATTATATGAATTATGCCTCTGGAGTTGGGCAACATAGTTGTTCTGGCCACACAGTATTGATTCTCAGCAAGTATTTGTTGAATGAATGAATGGAGGAATGGCTAGAAGCCTAGGTGGTAAGCCTCCCATGCGGTCCAAAAATGCTCCTGTCTGTCTGAAGAGGATAGTGACATAAACTCTCAGCACCAACATCATCTCCATAATCATTATACAAAGTCGATACCTTATGGGCGCCCTTCTAAACACTGTGTGCCTTGCCTGTGCCATTCTGTACCAGTTCCCAAGCAAACACTCTTTGGCGAGGTGTGCCTGTCTCTGCTGACACCATTAGTGCAGACAAATAGGCATCTGAAAGAGTCATGCTGGCTTCTGCTTCATTAGAAACTCAAGGGGAACGGGGAGAAAACCATCAGTGTTTGCCACTCAGAGATCACATCAAGAGAGGAAAGAATTTTCATTTTTTGAGTTAGTGAGAGGTTATTAAAGTAGCGCAAGGTAAATACAACTTTGGGTGTCTCTGAGATATAGTGTCTCTTCTGACTCAGAGTGACATCCATGGAACACTTCACTCGAATCCTCCTGAACTGGGATAAGCCACCAGCAGCAGAGAATGCTGGAAAACGACTCTCTCTCCTGACTTAGGAGACTTCAAACAGATTTATTCATTCATTTAGTCATCTATTCAATATTCATGAGTACCTGTGCAACTAACACTGCCTTAGGTGGGTAGGGTATTCAAAGGTGACTAAGATCAAATCCCAGAGCTCAAGAAACTTGCAATTTAGTGTAGAAGACAGATAGATACACTATCATTAAGTTACACAATTTCAAGTGCTAGAGGATAACAACTATTTGCTGAGTGCTGAATCTGGGTGTGGTACAACCTTCTACACTGTGAGCTCATGAGCTCTTTTTTTGTCTTCACAACAATCCTGTGAGATAGGAGCTATGGTTCTTTCAACTTTGAAGGTGAGGAAATGGACGCACAGAGAGGCTGAACAGCTTGTCCAAGATCACACAGCTGCTGAGTAGCAGAGGAGTGATTTGCACGCAGGCCACCTGTCTCCAGAGCCAGTGCCCTTAACCCTCCTGCTGCCTTGCTGGAATAATGATTTATGCGTTGGCTCTGGGATTCATTCAGTCTAGAGAGTTGGGGACAACTTCTCAAAGGTGGTGGTGACTCTGGAGCCGGGTTTTGAAGGTTAAATTGAGGTGCATGCATGCATGGGCATGGGACATAGGGAGCCATGAGTTTAACCAAAGGTACCAAAGCAGTTGTGTGCAGGATGTGTTCACCCAGCAGCTGACAATGGTGTGACCAAAGCAGAAACCGTAACCAAAGCAGCCTTGTCTCTCCACACTGTCACATCTAAGGCAGACATTGCCAGTCATACACAACACCCTTTCTGAAGCAATGTCTGGGCAAAGAAGAAAAGACACCAATTATTAATGACCCAGTAGCAACATGTGGGCATGAGCTGGGAGTCAGCACTTCCATCCGAGTGCCATTTGCCCTTCCCAGTCTAGGCTGCCGGATGCTTGAGAGGGACTGGCAAAGGATGAGGCTGGGAAGGCTGGCTGAGCAGACTGTAGCAGGTGCTAAGGGCCATGTTCAGAACTGGGGTTTTTGTTATGTAGGCAATGGGGATTCAGGGAGAGTTTGCAGAAGCTGAAAGGAGGATGGATGTGTGTATGGAGGGGTCAGAGGTTTCAGTCATTGCCCCTCTACTCTCTCCACATTGAACTCTGGCCAGGGGAAAAGTCAATGAGCAAGGGTTCCCAGGGACGAGAGTCAGAGAAAAAGGGTGTGGGATTCTCACAGAGAAAGACTCAAACTCACCAAAATGCCCCAGAGTTCACTAATTGTAGATAATCTTGTTTGGGGAAGATCAGTAGAACAATATCCCAGCCAACAATATCTCTCTCCCCCTCTCTCTTAAAGGGAGAGAGACAAGAGTTGGGAAAAAGGAATGATGGGATAATAACGTCCTAAAATTGGCTAGGGATTTTTGATTAAGGATCTTTGGGGGTTAGGGGAGTTTGCTTCCTCATCATTGAGGTGAGAATTTGCTTTCTGCTATATCCAAACAATTGATTCCTCCTTGATCCTGCCAACGTGCTTTACCCTCTTTCATCAGAGTTCCTCCATCATGGAAACAGCACTTGGCTAGAGTCAAGAGGAATACATTCTGGTCTTGATCCTGTTGCTTATTCATTGTGTGACCTTGGAAGAGTCATTCACTTTCTATGAGCCTCAGTTTCTACATCTGTAAAATAAAGGGGTTGGATAATAACACGGAGGCATAGTTGTGGCATGCATGCCCCTACTATGCCAAAGAAGCCCATGGCAGACATTCTTAATCAAGCATGGCATTTTTTTCACCCAGTGGGCCTGGAACAGACCTCAGAATCCTTCTTAACCCAGTGATGTCAATTAGAGTAAGCAGATGATTCCAATTCTACTTGCAAGTCCTGGAAGAGATGATCTCAAAACACTCTTCCACTTCTGACATTCTTGGATCCTATGAAAGATCTTGCATGGGAGTAGAAGAAGAAAGTTCTGGGAAGATATATTGCTACCAGATATTTTAGGAAGGACTTGATTGTCAGCAGCTTTGGCATTACAAGCAGAACAACTATTCAATATGCTCAAAGGGACACAACAAATGACAGCCCAGTGGCTTCATTTTAATCGGCCAGGGCATAAGAGGCCATGTTTCTATTACAAGGAGATCTATAAGAAATCACACCCATTAATGGTTCCCATTAAATTCAGGGCATGTGGGGAAAATTGTAGTTTGATTTAGTTTAGCAACACGAAGATATTGACAAGTTAATCACATAAAAGCGACACCTTTTATGACTGGGCTATTTGATTTTATGTCAGCAGGTTTCAATTTCCCACATTTTTATGATGGCATATAGGCTCCCCAGCCTAATGTATGCATTAGCCAGAATAAAGGTTACATAGATTGTTTTCGCATTCAGGATTCAAACCTGATAATAACTGATAAAATAATCATACTAACCCACCCCCAGCCCGCAATTGTATCTCCCATCCGTCCCAAGTCATCCTCATGCTGAGGGATGGTGGGGCTATAGGGACAAGCCAGTCAGAGAAGAGAAGGAAAGGAAGGGCATGGGTCGAGCAGTCAGAGGCCTGAGTTCCAATTAAGCAGGGTGACCATGTTTAAGGTATTTTCCTCTCTGTAAAAGGGAGAGTGTGAGACCTCTGTCACAGGACTCCTGTGAAGTTTAAGTGGCCACTGGAGATAGTGTGCACAGGATGGTGCTGGGTTACCGAATAAATCCTGCAAAATTCACACTCACTCATATCCTGTAAGACAGAGAGCGGAGCAAAAGTGAGAAAGCATCTTCTCAAGTTAAATTTCTTATTTCGAAAAATATATAAAAAAGGGCCATGATTTCTTCCTTGGACCGTAGTTCTAAAGGCCCTGGTGGCTTCCTGCCGTATATCAGGAGATAACAGCTGGGCCAGGTTATCTGACCTCTCAGGACCAGGACCGCTGGAGATTAGCTCCTCAGTGACAGAGACCAAGGCAGTGAAGTTACTTAATGGGCATTGTTTTGGGACCTGAAAGGAGGGAAGCCAGAGGGGAGACCCAGAGCTCTTCTCTTTTAGTATCCCTCCAAGTCCTCGGGTACATTTAAGCCCTAATTCATCTTTATTGCCTTTTCCTTTTCCTGATAGGTTTGTGAAAAGTCTTTGAAAGAAAGACTGATCTTACCCAGGCCGAATGTAATTGCCCACCCTCGCCCCCCGACCCCCCATGGTGACGCCATTGTCACAACCCTCTCCCTTCAGAAGCCTTGGTCTCTATCAGGGGCTGAAATCTCCAGCTATTATTGGGAGGGCTCCTAGAAGAGAATTTGAGCTGTCCCTTTAAATCCATTCCTCTGACTCTCAGTTTGGGCCTATTTAAATATTCAAGACAATTTCAAGACTTAATAATGATGAATACGATTAAGATTAGGGTTTAATAAGAGTGTTAAGAAAAGATTTTTCATGCCGATGGAGGTGGGCTGCTGTGAAAATTGAACTGGCGCCAGGCTTCCCAGACCACACTGACCAGGATGGTTCCTCACCTCTCCCGGCGTGTTAACTCTCTCAGTCCAGAATCCTAGGAGGAACCCCATGCACGAGTTCTCGTCCCTTGTAGATTAGACCCTCTGCCTCACCGAGTCGACCACTGGTCATTCCTCCCAGGTCACCCTCCCGCTGGGCAACAGTGAGGTCATCCTAATACACAACCTCACCTGGTCACTCCTTCCCTTAAAGCCCTTTGTTATGGTTTAGCGGGAGGCTTGGATGGAGAGGCCCGGGAAACCTGGACACCACGAATCTCTGTCTTAAACCAGACCCGCTGCCCCACTACAAGGGGCCTAGGTGAGATGTAGCACAGTCAGCAATGCTGAATGGGGAAGTAAAATCATCTGAATCCTGGTCCATCGAGTTCCCTCTCAGCCCAAACCTGAATCTGGGGATTGTTGTATACCTGGGCCTGGCCATTTGGGAGAAGTAGAAAAAAACAGAAGCAAGTGCTGAGCTCAAGTGAAGAAGGTCTAGGGACTTCCCTGGTGGCGCAGTGGTTAAGAATCCGCCTGCCAATGCAGGGGATACAGGTTCGAGCCCTGGTCCGGGAAGATCCCACATGCCGCGGAGCAACTAAGCCCGTGAGCCACAACTACTGAGCCTGCGCTCTAGAGTCTGTGAGCCACAACTACGGAGCCCTTGTGCCACAACTACTGAAGCCCGCACACCTAGAGCCCGTGCTCTGCAACAAGAGAAGCCACTGCAACGTGAAGCACACCCACGGCAACAAAGAGTAGCCCCTGCTCGCCACAACTAAAGAAAGCCCACATGTGACAACAAAGACCAAACATAGCCAAAAATAAATAAATAAAATAAATAAATTTATTTTAAAAAAATAAAAGAGAAGGGGTCTAGACCAGGGTGAGGAATTTTTTTTCTCTAAAGGGCCATGGCACATATGATAGGCTTGGAGGGGGGGCACATAGCCTCTGAGGTAACCACTCAACTCTGCCCTCATAGCTGGAAAGCCGCTACAGACAATACCTGATCAAATGGGTGTGGCTGTGAGCCAGTAAGGCTATTTATGGACTCCTAAATTTAAATTTTGTGTGTCATGAAATATTATTTTTTTGATATTTTTCCCAACCATTTCAAAATGTAAAAACGATCCTTAAAGGGCTGGATTTGATCTGTGGGCTATAGTTTGTGGACCTCTGGTCTAGACTTTTTGAATGTAGAATGACTCTCACCCACCATGGCCCATTCATTGTCCTGGAATCTGAACCATCCAATTAGAAACTATTCCTCTCTATGCTTTGGGGCTGGAGTGAGTGACAGTGACACACTAGGACTTTTGGATCTGGTCTTTTGCTGCTTTTTAGTGAGTTTGTGACCTATTCTTTGTTCCCTTGACATCCACTTAAAAGACAGCAGCCACTTCTTGCTGGTTTCTCCCTTTATTTCTTCCTGCATTCGCAACATCCAGCCCACTGCCTCCTAAGCATGGTGTTCCTTGGGGTTCTTCCTCTCTCCAAATCTACAGACTCCCCAGTGTATTATAAATCAACCATAAGACCTCATTCTGTGTTTCAGGAATCCCCGTAGGGAAGACCCAACTTGTCTACCCATCCATCTGTCTCACGGCTCCTAAGGACAAATCTTCCATTCCTGTACAGTCACTCTTCCTCACTCAGGTCCGTCCACTCATGACATTTCTCTCCCCTGCACCTTTGCCCACTCAAGTCTCACTGCTTGGAATGTTCTCTCCTTTCTCCTACCCATCCTTCCAGTCGTCTCATAGAAAATTTCCTGACCTCTGTTTCTCTGCCTTCGTCTCCCTACCTCTCTATTTTTCTTTGCATGTGCTTTTCTTTGTCAGATGACTATACGTTTTGCTTTCACTCACTTACCCAGCAAGCCCCCAGGGCAGCCACTCTCTCCTCCCAATCCCCTGTTTACCCCTTCTAAGTCTCACCCGCAGTCACACTCTGTGCCAAGCATTGCGCTGGAGGGTTTGGCTCTCCAGACAAAGTCAGATATGTTCCTTGCTCTCCAGTGTCCTGAAATGGTCCCGTATCTTGAAGCCCAGCTTAAAGAACAGCCTTGTTCTGCCTATAGGGAAATCAATAGTCATGTTTTATGCTACATTTGTACCCTCCCTCCTCCCTTGCCCATGGTGCCTAGGGGAGGATTGAACACATAGAAAGCATTCAATAAATACACATTGAATTGGATGGTTTTTCTATGCATACAAATATGTGGCTTTCCACTGAGCTTAGGAAAAAGCTCCCACTCTTTAAGATTATTGATAATGAGACCTTTCGTGATCTAGCCCTTGCTTACTTCTCTGGTCTCATCTCTCTCACACCTTCCATCTCTCTCTCTCCACTTTATCCAACCTGAACTTCCTCAGGTTCCTTCCGCTTGCCATGATCACTCTTTCCTCCAGGACTTTGCATGCTGTTCCTGCTGTCTTGCCCTCTTTCTCCTGTTCACCTACCTAATTCTTGCTCACCTTTAGGATGTCAATTATAGAGTCTATTTTGTTTATGAAGACCTCCCTGATCATCACAAGACCTGACCTCCTTCCAAGTCTCACGTAGGTGTCTGTTTTCGGCACTTCCCTCCTAGTAGTAGCAGTAACAATCACTCTGGGGTTAGGGACCTTGTCTCTTTGTTCATTCCTGTATCCTAATGTCTGGCATGGGGTCTGGTACATTTGTAGTTAATGCTTAATACATTGGTTTTGTTTTAACTGAATGAATTTGGAATCTGGGAATAATAGGCTGGAAGGTTTTTCTTTGTAACATTCCTTCTGGGACCAGAGGAAAAGTGTGTTAAATATGAGTACTGTTAATTTCTTTGACAGTGGGTGACACTTAGAAGGCATAAACTGGGGAGACAGAAGGGCTATAAAACTGATGGACACCCAGTGGGGTAAAGAGTTTTGCAGATTAGTCCTGGGAAATATGAAGGAGGCTGACACAGAATACACCAAGATCTGGCTCAGCTTCCTGAAACTCACTTGTGGGAAAGAAGCTGAGACAGGGGTAAGGGTCTGGCACAGTCTGGTCTGTACCAGCCACCATACTCTGGCTTGGAATTACCAGGCCCGAGGATGGCAGAGGATGTCATATGTAATGTCATGATGTAAGAAGAACTTTCTTATTTAGCTGAAGACTGGCTTATGTTAAAAATTCCTGGAGCTTCTTTCACCTCAAGAATCCAAATTATCACTCATTTTCTGGATAGCAAATGACTATTTCCAGATAGGGCCCATTAGGCAGAGTTAAGAAAGAACTGCCCCCTCCCACCAAAGCCAATTTAGCAGATGGACTGCTGTACAGTGAGAAAAAGTTGGATTCTGCAGGGGAAAGGCATCTCTAGGCATTATCTGCTGCAGTTGTACTGCTGTTAGTCCTGGGAGGGTGGCCGTCTTTTTAGACGTCATTACAGCCACCACCTACTTGGCATCTGCTATTGTCGTGCATTGTGTACTTTACATGCATTATCTCAAAACCCTTATGAGGCAGGGAGTCTAATCTGCTCCTCTTTACAGATGAGGAAACTAAGGCTCAGAGGGTAAAATTCAGGGTTACACTGCTTGTAGTGGTGGGGCTGGATTTTAACACGGGTCTGATTTTAGAGCCAAGCCCAGCTTACCCCCACAGGGAGAGTCTTATAGCACTGAGAGCTTATTTACTAAACTCCCAGGTAGGAGGGAGGTAGACAGTCACAGTGATTTGCAGGGCATGGATGGAGCTGCGGTGGCAGTTTGACTGGGAAATGGTGATCAAATGTCTGTGAAGCCAGGCAGAGGCAAGGAGCCATTTGAGTTCTGGAGATCAGAGATGTGAAGATGTCTAGCTTTGGGATTCAGGAAAACTGGATCCTACCTACTAATAGGGTCTGAGACCCTGGACAGATCATAGCTTGTTTCTAGACTTAGGTTACCCACCTGGACTTCAGGATGTGATCCCCAAGGCCCCTTCTTGTTAGGCCTTTGATCCACCATGATGGTGGAAAAGCGGCATTGGCACTGAATCCCTTCATGACTCCTTCCCAGCTTGTTTGAGTGGCCATACCTCCCATGAGTCTTTGAAACAATGACTTTGAATGCCATGGTGAGAGGCTATAGGGAAAGACTGGGCCATTTCCTGTAGCTCTAGGGCTGGGTTTCTCACACTTGGAACTATTGGCATTTTGAGCTGAATAATTCTTAATTGTGGGGAGGTTGTCTTGTGCATTGTAAGATGTTTAGTAGCGTCCCTGACCTCTATCCACTAGATTCCAGTAGCAACCTCTCCTCCCCACAGTGGTGACAACTAAAAGAGTCTCTAGACATTGCCAAGTATCTCCTGGGGGGAGAGGGTCACTTCACACTGAGAATCCTACTGTAGGGGGTCCACAGGTATTCTCTTCAAATTCAGAGATGTTCTGATTCTCAAGATTATTTAGTCATGTTCCCTCACTTTGGCCATGAGGAAGCTGTGAAGCCCAGAGAGGAGCTGGGGCTTGCTCAAGACTCCACCACCTTGGAGCCTCATTGCCAACCATTCCCCCATGCCTCTTGAACTTGAACCACACTCAAATGCTCAAATCATCTCCATCCCTTCAGGCCTTCATGCCTGTGCCTGTGCTGCCACCTCCATTTTCTCCTCCTTTTTTTCCCTACAACTAGAGAGTTCTTACAGGAACTTCAAGATACAGCCGATACTGTGTTCTCATACCTCTACTAATGCAGTCATCTTGGTGCATCAGAATTACTCATTCTCTCTTTCCTCTTGACTGTGAGCTCTCAAGGTAGAGGGATCACATCCGACTCGGCTTTGATTGGGCATGGAGGCTGGCATGTAGCAGACACTCATTAACTATTTATTGATTAAGTAAATTAAAGCTCATCTAGTTCAGCCGCTTTCAAGGTTTTTTGGGGGTGGTTTTTTTTTGGTAGCTAGTGCATCCTTTGTTCAAATGCATCTTGCATGGGAGCATAAATGAACAAAAGAGATAAAAGTAGAGTGCTCTGATTAAAACTGGGAGGTGGGGTCTAGACACTCCACTTTCCTTCCTGCCACCACGCCTTTCCCACAACCTCTTTTGCCCTCACCACTATCATGCAGCAGCCCTGAAGGAGCTCCAGAGAGGAGATTTGTTTAAAAATCACTAATCTGGTCCAGCCTCAATTAGATGCTTGAATTCTTGCCAATTCATGATCCTCAAACTTGGCTGTCCATCAGAATCATCTGGGACAGATTTACAGACTCTGTGGTTAAAGATTCTGATTCACTAGGTCTGTGATTGACAACACAGCTAGGTTTTGGGAAACTCTACACATACATCCTACAGTGAATACTTCCTCTGGTGCTGACCACATTCTCCTCCTGCAGCCCACTCCTTTTGAAACTGCTCACATAATTAGAAAATTCTTATTACCATTAAAGCTGTCTTAAGGTGTAAACTTTTTAGCATTCTCCATGGCTCCTTGGGGTTCACACATTCTAGAAAATATTATCTAATTGGATGAACTTTATAGGCAAGTTTTAAAAGGGAAGACAGAGGGAAGGGGAAGATTCCACTGACGTTATTTTTTTTAACATTTTTTTTATTGTGGTAAAATATACAGAACATAAAATTTACCCCTTAACCATTTTGAGATGTACAATTCAGTGGCATAAAATACATTCGCATTGTTGTGCAACCATCGCCAGCATCCATCTCTAGAACTCTTTCATCCTTCCAAACGGAAAGTGTGTATCCATCCACTCCTCTCCCTTCCCCCACCCCCTGACCCATGCCCCTAGCAACTGCCATTCTGTTTTCTGTTTGTATGAATTTGACTACTCTAGGTACCTTATATAATTTTTTTAAATTTTTAAATTTAATATTATTTATTTTTTTATACAGCAGGTTCTTATTGGTCATCAATTTTATACACATCAGTGTATACGTGTCAATCCCAATCGCCCAATTCATGACACCACCACCCTCAAACCCCCCCCACCGCTTTCCCTCCTTAGTGTCCATAGGTTTGTTCCCTACATCTGTGTCTCAATTTCTGCCCTGCAAACCGGTTCATCTGTACCATTTTTCTAGATTCCACATATATGTGTTAATATACGATATTTGTTTTTCTCTTTCTGACTTACTTCACTCTGTATGCCAGACTATAGATCCATCCACGTCTCTAAAAATGACCCAATTTCCTTCCTTTTTATGGCTGAGTAATATCCCATTGTATATGTACCACATCTTCTTTATCCATTTGTCTGTCAGTGGGCATTTAGGTTGCTTCCATGTCCTGGCTATTGTAAATAGTACTTCAATGAATATTGGGGTGCATGTGTTTTTTTGAATTATGGTATTCTCTGGGTATAAGCCCAGTAGTGGGATTGCTGGATCATATGGTAATTCTATTTTTAGTTTTTTAAGGAACCTCCATACTGTTTTCCACAGTGGCTGTATCAATTTACATTCTGACCAACAGTGCAAGAGGGTTCCCTTTTCTCCACACCCTCTCCAGCATTGACTGTTTGTAGATTTTCTGATGACGCCCATTCTAACTGGTGTGAGGTGGTACCTCATTGTAGTTTTGATTTGCATTTCTCTAATAAACAGTGATGTTGAGTAGCTTTTCATGTGCTTCTTGTCCATCTGTATGGCTTCTTTGGAGAAATGTCTATTTAGGTCTCCTGCCCATTTTTGGAGTGGGTTGTTTGTTTTTTCAATATTGAGCTGCATGAGCTATTTATATATTTTGGAGATTAATCCTTTGTCCGTTGATTCGTTTGCAAATATTTTCTCCAATTCTGAGGGTTGTCTTTTCGTCTTCTTTATGGTTTCCTTTGCTGTGCAAAAGCTTTGAAGTTTCATTAGGTCCCATTTGTTTATTTTTGTTTTTATTCCTGTTACTCTAGGAGGTGGATCAAAAATGATCTTGCTGTGATTTATGTCAGAGAGTGTTCTTCCTATGTTTTCCTCTAAGAGTTTTATAGTGTCCGGTCTTACATTTAGGTCTCTAATCCACTTTGAGTTTATTTTTTTGTATGGTGTTAGGGAGTGTTCTAATTTCATTCTTTTACATGTAGCTGTCCAGTTTTCCCAGCACCACTTATTGAAGAGGCTGTCTTTTCTCCATTGTATATCCTTGCCTCCCTTGCCATAGATTAGTTGACCATAGCTGCATGGGTTTATCTCTGGGCTTTCTATCTTGTTCCATTGATCTATGTTTCTGTTTTTGTGCCAGTACCTTATAGTTTTCTGAGTAAAGGTCTTTAGTCTCCCTAGGTAGGTTTATTCCTAGGTATTTTATTCTGTTTGTTTCAGTGGTAAATGGGAGTGTTTCCTTTATATCTCTTTCAGATTTTTCATCATTGGTGTATAGGAATGCAAGAGATTTCTGTGCATTAATTTTGTATCCTGCAACTTTACCAAATTCATTGATTAGCTCTAGTAGTTTTCTGGTGGTATCTTTAGGATTCTCTATGTATAGTATCATGTCATCTGCAAACAGTGACAGTTTTACTTCGTCTTTTTCAATTTGTATTCCTTTTATTTCTTTTTCTTTTCTGATTGCTGTGACCAGGACTTTCAAAACTATGTTGAATAATAGTGATGAGAGTGGACATTCTTGTCTTGTTCCTGATCTTAGAGGAAACACTTTCAGTTTTTCACCATTGAGAATGATGTTTGCTGTGGGTTTATCATATATTGCCTTTATTATGTTGAGGTAGGTTCCCTCTATGCCCACTTTCTGGAG
>NC_041222.1:6067666-6068379 GCF_002837175.3 Physeter macrocephalus
CTCTGATATTTATGATTTCTTTCCTTCTGCTAACTTTGGGTTTTGTTTGTTCTTCTTTCTCTAGTTCCTTTAGGTGTAAGGTTAGATTGTTTATTTGAGATTTTTCTTTTTTCTTGAGGTAGGCTTGTATACCTATAAACTTCCCTCTTAGAACAGCTTTTGCTGCATCCCATAGGTTTTGGATCATCGTGTTTTCATTGTCCTTTGTCTCTAGGTATTTTTTGGTTTCCTGTTTGATTTCCTCAGTGATCTCTTGGTTATTTAGTAACATACTGTTCAGCCTCCATGTGTTTGCGTTTTTTATGCTTTTTTCCCTGTAATTCCTTTCTAATCTCATAGCCTTGTGGTCAGAAAAGATGCTTGATATAATTTCAATTTTCTTAAATTTACAGAGGCTTGATTTGTTACCCAAGATGTGATCTATCCTGGAGAATGTTCTGTGTGCACTTGAGAAGAAAGTGTAATCTGCTGTTTTTGGATGGAATGTCCTATAAAGATCTATTAAATCTATCTGGTCTATTGTGTCATTTAAAGTTTCTCTTTCTTATTTATTTTCATTTTGGATGATCTGTCTACTGGTGTAAGTGAGGTGTTAAAGTCCCCCACTATTATTGTGCTACTGTTCACTTCCTCTTTTAGAGCTGTTAGCAGTTGCCTTATGTATTGAGGTGCTCCTATGTTGGGTGCATACATATTTATAATTGTTATATCTT
>NC_041222.1:6069473-6073275 GCF_002837175.3 Physeter macrocephalus
AGGTCCTGGATCATCTTCACTATCATTATTCTGAATTCTTTTTCTGGAAGGTTGCCTATCTCCACTTCATTTAGTTGTTTTTCTGGGGTTTTATCTTGTTCCTTCATCTGGTACATAGCCCTGTGTCTTTTCAGCTTGTCTATCTTTCCATGAATGTGGTTTTTGTTCCCCAGGCTGCAGGATTGTAGTTCTTCTTGCTTCTGCTATCTACCCTCTGGTGGATGAAGATATCTAAGAGGTTTGTGCAAGTTTCCTGATGGGAGGAACTGGTGTTGGGTAGAGCTGGCTGTTGCTCTGGTGGGCAGAGCTCAGTAAAACTTTAATCCGCCTGACTGCTGATGGGTGGGGCTGGGTTCCCTCCCTGTTGGTTGTTTGGGCCAAGGCGACCCAACACTGGTGCCTACCTGGGCTCTTTGGTTAGGCTAATGGCAGACTCTGGGAGGGCTCAAGCCAAGGAGTACTTCCCTGAATTTCTGCTGCCAATGTCCTTGCCCCCACGGTGAGCCACAGCCACCCCCCCACCTCTGCAGGGGACCCTCCAACACTAGCAGGTAGGTTCAGTCTCCCCTGGGGTCACTGCTCCTTCCCCTTGGTCCCAATGCGCACACTACTTTGTGTGTGCCCTCCAAGAGTGAAGTCTCTCTTTCCCCCAGTCCTGTAATCAAATCCCACTAGGTTTCAAAGTCTGATTCTCTAGGAATTTCTCCTCCCATTGCCGGACCCCCAGGTTGGGAAGCCAGACCTGGGTCTCAGAACCTTCACTCCAGTGGGTGGACTTCTGTGGTATAAGTGTTCGCCAGTTTGTGAGTCACTCACCCAGCAGTTATGGGATTTGATTTTACTGTGATTGTGCCCCTGGTACCGTCTCATTGTGGCTTCTCCTTTGTCTTTGGATGTGGGGTATCTTTTTTGTGAGTTCCAGTGTCTTCCTGTTGATGATTGTCCAGCAGTTATTTGTGATTCTGGTGTTCTCACAAGAGAGAGTGATAGCACGTCCTTCTACTCTGTCATCTTGGTTCAGGGACCCCATTGATGTTATTTTAGTGATCGTTTCATATTGTCCCTGGTACATCCAGGAAATTAAATGGGCTCTCAGCCTTGAGACAGATCTGTGAGCTCTGGAGTCTTTCCATGTAAAGTAGAAGGATCCATATAGAAGGTGGCAGTTTGTCAGCAGCTGCAGCATCCCCCAAGGCTTCATGTCTCTCCCAAAGGCTGTGGCTTTGTTTGACAGCTCATTTCGCTCTGGGGGCTGGGAAAACACTTCACAGGGAAAAGGACCCAGAGAAAAGAGATTCTAGCCATCATGATCTCATACCCAAGTTAAGATAAGGAGTGAATTTTTATGTAAGAGAAAGGAACCCAGTGATTGGAGTTGGAAGCCAAGTTCTAGTTCAGGTCCCCTCATTAGCTAGCTGTGTGATCCTTGGCTTGTCACTTCACCTCTCTGAGTCTCTTTCCTCATCTGTAAACAAGAGATGATACATCTCTTTTAAACCTACAGGGTGCGTCAGATGCAATTATGGACATGAGCACATTGGTGTCAACTGTAGTGTAATGCACAGATGTGTGGTAGCTCTTCCATGAGGATTCAGAAGAGAGGCTAATGATCATGATAATTGCAAGAACTGCCATTTATTGAGCACTTATGTTCCCAATGCTGTACTCATACATTACGTAAATTACTTATTTTCTTAATTCATCCAACAATTCCATAGGGTTCTTGTCCCCATTTCACAGATAAGAAATAGAGACTTAGAAGGATTAAGTTACTTATCGAAGCTGGTAAGTGACTACCTTTGGTTGGACTCTGAGTCTGCCTGACTCTAATGTTTGAGCTCCTAAGCACTACATGGTACTTAGAGAGAGGATTTTGAGCAAGAAGCATTCTAGGCAGAAGGAGAGTCATGGAGAAAGGGACTGAGGTAGGAAAGTGATGGATTTAGATGGAGAACAAAAGTCACTGGAGAAACTGGAACATGGGAAATAGTGGCAGATGAGGCTGAACAACAGGACAGGGGGAGAATATGGGGAATCTTGGATGCTACATTGAGAAATATGGATTTGACCAAGCAGACAGTGGAGAGCTATCGAAAGCTCTGATTGTTACATGAACAGTGGTGGCCCCTCAATGAACAGTGGATGGATAGCTTGATGGATGGATGGATGAATATGAATTGGAGAAAAGGAAAGAAAGAAGGTAGTTTCTAAGAAGGTCCCCAACAAGCCTCACCTCCTGGAATTCCTGCCTTTGTGTAATTTCCTTCCCTTGAGCATGAGCTGCCATATGCCATGAGTGATTTGCTTCTAATGAATAGAACACAACAAAAGTGATAGAATATTCCTCCCAAGATTAGGTTACAAAAGACTTTGATATTTCTCTTGCTCCACTCTCCCTCTCTTGCTCTTTAACTTGCTTTCTCTGATGGAGCTAGTTATTGTGTTGTGAGATGCCCTATGGAGAGGTGAACATAGCAAATAACTGAGGTCAGCCTCTGGCCAACAACCTGCAAGGGACAGAATCCTGCCAGCCTAGTGTGTGAATGTGGGAAAGATATTTCCTCAGTCAAACCTTGAGGTGAAATGACAGGCCTGGCTGAGTAAGAAGACCTGGTAATAGACGGAAGAAAGAAAGGAAGGAAGAAAGAAGGAAGAAAGAAGGATGAGAGAGGAAGAAGACATAGACTCTTAGCTTCAAGACAGGGAAGGGAAAAAGTATTTCTATGCATGAAGCTTCCAAAGAATAGGACAAGGCAACCACAATTCAAGATGAAACTCCTTGCTAAGAACAATATACACTAGAGGAATCTAGAGAAAGGCATAAGATATTCAGAGTGTTGGTTACAAATACAGGCTCCTCGTGTGGCTGACAGAGTCTTGGTGCTCCAGCCGGGTGTCAGGCCTGAGCCTCTGAGGTGGGAGTGCTCCAGCCAGTTGTAAGGCCTGAACCTCTGAGACGGGAGAGCTGAGTTCAGGACATTGGTCCACCAGAGACCTCCCGGCCCCACATAATATCAATCAGCAAGAGATCTCCCAGAGATCTCCGTCTCAACAGTAAGACCTAGCTCCACTCAACGACCAGCAAGCTCCAGTGCTGGACACCCCATGCCAAACAACTAGCAAGACAGGGACACAATCCCATCCATTAGCAGAGAGGCTGCCTAAAATCATAATAAGTTCACAGACACCCAAAAACACACCATCGAAGGTGATCCTGCCCACCGGAAAGACAAGATCCAGCCTCATCCACCAGAACCCAGGCACCCCTGTGCCTGTGTAGGCTTCCCCTCCACCAGGAAGCCTACACAACCAACTGAACCAACCTTAGCCACCAGGGGCAGACACCAAAAACAACGGGAACTATGAATCTGCAGCCTGCGAAAAGGAGACCCTAAACACAGTAAGTGAAGCAAAATGAGAAGACAGAGAAATACACAGCAGGTGAAGGAGCAAGGTTAAAACCCACCAGGACAAACAAATGAAGAGGAAATAAACAGTCTACCTGAAAAAGAATTGAGTAATGATAGTAAAAATGATCCAAAATCTTGGAAATAGAATGGAGAAAATACAAGAAACATTTAGCAAGGACCTAGAAGAACTAAAGAGAAAACAAACACTGATGAACAACACAATAAATGAAATTTAAAATGTTCTAGAAGGAATCCATAGCAGAATAACTAAGGCAAAAGAACAGTCAAGTGACCTGGAAGATAAAATAGTGGAAATAACTACCACAGAGCAGAATAAAGGAAAAAGAATGAAAAGAATTGAAGACAGTCTCAGAGACTTCTGGGACAACATT
>NC_041222.1:6073313-6083162 GCF_002837175.3 Physeter macrocephalus
ATCAACTCCAGGAAGCCCAGAGAGTCCCATACAGGATAAATCCAAGGAGAAACATGCCAAGACACATATTAATCAAACTATCAAAAATTAAATACAAAGAAAAAATATTAAAAGCAGCAAGGGAAAAGAAACTACTCCCATACAAGGGAATCTCCATAAGGTTAACAGCTGATCATTCGGCAGAAACTCTGTAAGCCAGAAGGGTGTGGCAGGACATATTTAAGGTGATGAAAGGGAAAAACCTACAGCCAAGATTACTCTACCCAGCAAAGATCTCATTTAGATTTGACGGAGAAATTAAAACCTATACAGACAAGCAAAAGCTAAGAGAATTCAGCACCACCAAACCATCTTTACAACAAATGCTAAAGGAACTTCTCTAAGTGGGAAACACAAGAGAAGGAAAAGACCTACAATAACAAACCCAAAACAATTAAGAAAATTGTAATAGGAACATAGATATTGATAATTACCTTCAATGTAAATGGATTAAATGCTCCAACCAAAACATAGAATGGATACAAAAACAAGACCCATATATATGTTGTCTACAAGACACCCACTTCAGGCTTAGGGACACATACAGACCGAAAGTGAGGGGATGGAAAAAGATATTTCATGCAAATGGAAATCAAAAGAAAGCTGGAGTAGCAATTCTCATATCAGACAAAATAGACTTTAAAAGAAACACTATTACAAGAGACAAAGAAGGACACTACATAATGATCAAGGGATCAATCCAAGAAGAAGGTATAACATTTGTAAACATTTATGCACTCAACATAGGAGTACCACAATACATAAGGCAAATGCTAACAGCCATAAAGGGGGAAATCAACAGTAACACAATCACAGTAGGGGACTTTAACACCCCACTTTCACTAATGGACAGATCAACCATAAAGAAAAAAACAAGGAAACACAAGCTTTAAATGATACATTGAAAAAAATGGACTTAATTGATATTCATAGGACATTCCATCCAAAAACAACAGAATATACTTTCTTCTCAAGTGCTCATGGAACGTTCTCCAGGATAGATCATATCTTGGGTCACAAATCAAGCCTCGGTAAATTTAAGGAAATTGAAATTGTATCAAGTATCTTTTCTGACCACAACACTATGAGACTACATATCAATTACAGGACAAAATCTGTAAAAAATACAAACACATGGAGGCTAAACAATACACTACTAAATAATCAAGAGATCACTGAAGAAATCAAAGAAGAAATCAAAAAATACCTAGAAACAAATGACAATGAAAACAAATTGACCCCAAATCTATGGGATTCAGCAAAGGCAGTTTTAAGAGGGAAGTTTATAGCAATACAATCTTACCTCAAGAAACAAGAATCATCTCAAATAAACACCCTAACCTGACACCTAAAGAATTAGAGAAAGAAGAACAAAAAAATCCCAAAGTTAGCAGAAGGAAAGAAACCATAAAGATCAGATCAGAAATAAATGAAAAAGTGATGAAGGAAAGAATAGCAAAGATCAATAAAACTAAAAGCTGGTTCTCTGAGAAGAAAATCAAAATCGATAAACCATTAGCCAGATTAATCAAGAAAAATGTGATTAAAAATCTTCCAACAAACAAAGGTCCAGGACCAGATGGCTTCACAGGGAAAGTATATCAGACATTTAGAGAAGAGCTAACACCTATCCTTCTCAAACTCTCCAAAATATACCAGAGGGAGGAACACTCCCAAACTCATTCTATGAGGCCATCATCACCCTGATACCAAAACCAGACAAAGATGTCACAAAGAAAGAAAACTACAGGCCAATATCACTGCTGAAAATAGATGCAAAAGTCCTCAACAAAATACTAACAAATAGAATCCAAGAGCACATTAAAAGGATCATACACCATGATCAAATGGGGTTTATCCCAGGAATGCAAGGATTCTTCACTACATGCAAATCAATCAATGTGATAAACCATATTAACAAATTGAAGGAGAAAAAAACATATGATCATCTCAATAGATGCAGAAAAAGCTTTTGACAAAATTCAACACCCATTTATGAAAAAAAACCTCCAAAAAGTAGGCATAGAGGGAACTTTCCTCAACGTAATAAAGGCCATATGTGACAAACCCACAGCCAACATCATTCTCAATGGTGAAAAATCGAAACCATTTCTACTCAGATCAGGAATAAGACAAGGTTGCCCACTCTCACCACTATTATTCAAGATAGTTTTGGAAGTTTTAGCCACAGCAATCAGAGAAGAAAACAAAATAAAAGGGATCCAAATCAGAAAAGAAGAAGTAAAACTGTCCCTGTTTGCAGATGACATGATACCATACACAGAGAATCCTAAATATACTGCCAGAAAACTACTAGAGCTAATCAATGAATTTGGTAAAGTTGCAGGATACAAAACTAATGCACAGGAATCTCTGGCATTCCTATACAGTAATGATGAAAAATCTGATTGAGAAATTAAGGAAACACACCCATTTACCATTGTAACAAAAAGAATAAAATACCTAGGAATAAACTTACCTAAGGAGACAAGAGACCTGTATGCAGAAAACATAAGACACTGATGAAAGATATTAAAGATGATACAAACAGATGGAGAGATATACCACATTCTTGGATTGGAAGAATCAACATTGTAAAAATGACTATACTACCCAAAGCAATCTACAGATTCAATGCAATCCCTATCAAACTACCAATGGCATTTTTCACGGAACTAGAACAAAAAATTTCACAATTTGTATGGCCACACAAAAGACCCCAAACAGCCAAAGCAATCTTGAGAAGGAAAAATGGAGCTGGAGGAATCAGTCGCCCAGATTTCAAACCATACTACAAAGCTACAGTAATCAAGACAGTATGGTAATGGCACAAAAACAGAAATATACATCAATGGAACAGGATAGAAAACCCAGAGATAAACCCATGCACATATGGTCACCTAATTTACGACAAAGGAGGCAAGAATATACAATGGAGAAAAGACAGTCTCTTCAATAAGTGGTGCTGGGAAAACTGGAAAACTATATGTAAAAGAATGAAATTAGAACACTCCCTAATACCATACACAAAAATAAACTCAAAATGGATTAAAGACCTAAATGTAAGGCCAGACACTATAAAACTCTCAGACGAAAACCTAGGCCGAATACTCTATGACATAAACCACAGCAAGATCCTTTTTGACCCACCACCAGAGAAATGGAAATAAAAACAAAAATAAACAAATTGGACCTAGTGAAACTCTAAAGCTTTTGCACAGCAAAGGAAACCATAAACAAGATGAAAAGAAAACCCTCAGAATGGGAGAAAATATTTGCCAGTGAAGCAACTGACAAAGGATTAATCTCCAAAATATACAAGCAGCTCATGCAGCTGAATATCAAAAAAAGAAGCAACCCAATCAAAAAATGGGTAGAAGACCTAAATAGACATGTCTCCAAAGAAGACATACAGATTGCCAACAAACACATGAAAGGATGCTCAACATCATTAATCATTAGAGAAATGCAAATCCAAACTACAGTGAGGTATGACCTCACACTGGTCAGCATGGCCATCATCAAAAAATCTACAAACAATAAATGCTGGAGAGGGTGTGGAGGAAGAGGACCCCTCTTGCACTGTTGGTGGAATGTAAATTGATACAGTCACTATGGAGAACAGTATGGAGGTTCCTTAAAAAACTAAAAATAGAACTACCATGTAACCCAGCAATCCCACTAGTGGGCATATACCCTGAGAAAACCATAATTCAAAAACAGTCATGTGCCACAATGTTCGTTGCAGCTCTATTTACAATAGCCAGGACATAGAAGCAACCTAAATGTCCATCGAGAGATGAATGAGTAAAGAAGATGTGGCACATATATACAATTGGGGAAGGGTAAGCTGGGATGAAGTGAGAGAGTGGCATGGACATATATACACTACCAAATGTAAAATAGATAGCTAGTGGGAAGCAGCCACGTAGCATAGGGAGATCAGCTCGGTGCTTTGTGACCACCTAGAGGGGTGGGATAGGGAGGGTGGGAGGGAGACGCAAGAGGGAGGAGATATGGGGATATATGTATACATATAGCTGATTCACTTTGTTTTACAGCAGAAACTAACACATGATTGTAAAGCAGTTATACTCCGATAAAGATGTTAAAAAACAAAATACAGGCTCCTAAGTCAGATGTGGGTTTGTAGCTTGCCCTTATTACATTTAAGTGTGTGCAGTAGGACAGAGATGGCTAACTGCCTCCTGGTATATCTGTTCTCTCCTTCCTCTTCCATAATAAAACTCCCAAGTGTTAATAGAATTACTTAGTTATCACTGTGTAATGAATCACCCCAAAACTTAGTGGCTTAAAACATCAACACTTACTAATTAGTTTTCATGGTTTCCGTTGCACCAGGAATTTGAAGCAGCTTGGCGGTGTGTTTCTGTCTCTGGGTCTATCATATCCATTGGCGCTGTAGTCATCTGAAGGTCCACTCTGTCTGCAGGCCTGATGCTTTTAAGTTAGCGCACTCACGTGGCTGACAAGTTGAGATTTAGTTCCTCTACATGTGGACATGTCTGCAGGGCTACTGGAGTGTCTTGATGGCATGGTGGTGAGATTTTTCTAAAGTACATAATTTAAGAGACCAAGGTGGAAACTGCAATACTGCTTAGGCCCTAATCTTGGAAGCCACACACCGTTATTTATTTTGTATTCTTTTGGTCACATATATGGACCCCGATTCAGTGTAGGAGAAGACTGCACAAGACCATAAATATCAGGAGTTGAAGATCTTTGGAGGCCATCTTGGAGGCTGGCTCCCAAAGCTGGACATATTCTTCCCCAGAATAAAGACTGCATTTCCCAACATCCTCTGATGTTAGGTGTGGCCATGTGAGCAAGTGTTTGCCAATGGGAAGAGAGCTGAGGCAGTACACCCACCTTCTGAGATTTGTCCTTAAGGTGAAGGGCATGCCATTCTCCTTCCTTTCGCTTCTTCCTGGAGTGTGTGAACTGATGGCTGGAGCTGAAGTAGCCATTTTGGATTCTGAGGTGGAAGCTGCGTTTTGATGGTGTTTGGAGGACCAAATAGAAAGAGTTAGACCTGATGATCACAGGGCCATGAAGGATGCTCTGGGCTGCTTAGATGTGCAAAAGAGAAACAAGCTTCTTTCATATTTAAGTCACTATTACTTTAGGTTTTGCATTACACACAGGCAAACCTCCTTTGAACTAATACTGGCAAGTTGCTTACTTTTTGCTAAACTTCAGTTTCCCTCTTTACAAAATGGAGACAATTACATAGAGATGTTGTGAGCAGTAAATAATGTTATGATATAGAGTGCATGGCACAAAACAAGGCTCATAGGAAACACTTGATACATTTTTGAGCTGTTATTATTCCCATTTTACAGATATTAAAACTGAGCCAGGTGACAAAGCCAAGGCTAGAACACAGGTCATTCCTCAAATCTGTTCTCCTAATTATTATGATGCAATGAGTTGCTCTTTTGGTAAAAGTGGATGAATGAAAGTAAAGCTATTATGGTAGGTGAGTCTGATGTGGGTTTGGAATAGGGAACCTGAGTCTGTGGGCAATGAGAAGCCTTAAAACACTCTTGGGAGGAGAAAGGGAGGATTAGAGCCATAGAAATGAAGTCCTTGTGTCTTCTCTTATTGAGGCCTCTTCACCAAGCCCAGCCTCACAATCCCAGGATGCTCAGAGGACTTTTTTTCCTTGTCATTGGGCTCTTGCTTCTGCCTCCCAAATGCCCTTCTAGGGCCAGATGTGGAAGGGGTCTTGAAGCAGTACCTTGGACGTGACTTACTTTTGACTTGATTCTTTGCCAGTGCTCATAACCGACCCTGAAATCAATCTTTTCACCCTCACTTGGACAATCAAGTGTAAATATACATTTTAATTATTTACATAATTAAGTCAGTGATTTGCCACTGATCCGATATGTTTGACAATATTTCGGTGCCATCTGTTTCCTAATTGGACTTAATCTCCAAAAGATGTTACCAAAATAGCCCCCAAATAATTAAAAAAAAAATCAAGCTACAAAAACCCTCCACTCGCCTTCACTGTATTCATAAATATACATAAACACGCACAACACAGTTTCTCCCAACATTTGTACTGGTTTTAGGCATTGTATACATGTGGCCTGATGGCTTATATCATATATTGAAGGCCTCTAGGTGACATAGGGAAAAGTATATTGGCCCTGAGAGGCAAGTTCAAGAGCCGATTCTCTGTGTGACCTTGGGCAGGTCAATTTCCCTCTCTGGGACTCAGCTCTGATATGCACGTAACCCTTGTCCCCATCTGCTGCTCAAATGTTTTCTGCATTTGAGTAACCTATGAATAGGTACCCTATGAATAGCTGTCCCCATTATATGGACACTATTCATAGGGTACCTTTTATTACTAAAAATGTTCTTGAAATGTGATCTGGAGACCTGGGTGAAGGCTAACTTTTGCTCTGTGACCTTGGGTGACCCCTTTCCTTTCTGTGAGCCTAAGGTTTATTTTTCTGTAAAAGGGAAGTAATAATATCCCATATTGATTATGTAACTTTGCCTTGTTGGTTGAGGTCATGAAAGATAGTGTTTTGGTCAAGAGAATAGGCTGTAAAATCAAAGTGTCTGGGTCAGAGTGCCCACTTCCCACTTACTAGCCATAAGCCCTTGAGAAGTTACTTAATCTCTCCCAGTCTCAGTTTCCCAATCTGGAAAATGGGGTTCATGATAATACCTTCCTGCTGGGAATATGGCAGGTTTAACTAAGAGAATGTCTGAAAAGTCACCAGCTTTCGGCAAACTCTTAATTAAGATTATCATTATTACAAGGTTGTTGTAACAGTTTCATGCGAAAACCTGTTTTGGACTATGAAACATAAAACTTCTAAAAAGTTTCTCAAAGTATGTGATACTTGTACACTGATTTAGAAACATTGCCCTATGGACTTTAAAATAATTTTATCTACAATTTAGTGGTGAAAAATAAGGCAAAGAAGATTCAAATGATTTATGTAGGGAGTGATTTTAGAAACTGTGTTTTTTCCACAAACCCGGAGAGAGACCTCTGACAGTCCAAGAAGACTTCATTTCTGTTTGCCCGAAAATCATTGTCACTGAGCTGCCTTGTTTTCAGCTTTTATTGAGAGCTTTTTTTTTTTAATTTTAGGTATTTTTGAGAGTGGTAAATTTTTTCTGTGCAGCCCGACCTTCTGGAAAGAATTAATTAATTGATTCAATAAATATTTTTGAGCCCCTATAGTGTACTAGGTACTCTCCTAGGTGCTGAGAACACAGCAGTGGATAAGACAGTCAAAATCTCCTTCTCCACTTGAGCACATTCCAATGGGATACACACACGTGCGCGCGCGCGCACACACACACACACACACACACACACACACACACACACACACACACACCATGTGATGTTCTATAGCAGATCAGGGCATGATGGTGGAGGTTATATTTTCAACAGGGTAGTAAGCGAAGGACTTTAGGAAGAGGGGGCTTTGTGAGAAACTTGATTGAAGCAAGGGAATATGCATGTGGCTATCAGGGAGAAGGGTGCTCCAGGGTGAGGACACAGCAAATGAAGACCCCAAGGTGCAAATCTGCTTGCTCCTTGGAGAGCCCCAAGAAGGCCAGTGCAGCTGGAGCACAAGGAGGGCAACAGTGAGAGGAAATGAGGTCAGAATGGCAGCCAGGGACTGCACTTGTGGGCCATGGTGACAACTTAGGACTTTCTTCTACGGGGATGTGAAGCCTTTGGGGGGGATCCTTCACATGAGAAGGGCATGACTAGATTTATGACTTGATGTGAAGATTCTGGCTCCTGTTTCAAGACTAGACAGTCAAGGCTGAGAGTAGAAGCAGAGAGGCCAGGATGGCACCTGCTGTAGTACAGTCACGTAAGCAAGATGATGGTGGCGAGGTGTGCGAGGGATGGAGGTGGTGAAAGTGACTACCTTCTGGATGTGTTTTAAAGGTGGACTCAACAGAATTTGCTACCGGATTGGTGGTGGGTGTTGGGGAAATGAGAGGACTCAAGGGTGATTCCTAGGCTTCTGACCTGAGGAACGGGGCTTGGGAGGAGGAATGAAGTGCTCGTTTCTGAGATGGAGGGTTCTAGGTGAGGAACAGAGCTTTTGTTTAAAAAAAATTTTTTTTTAAAGGTTGGAATCTAAGGTTCCATTTGGGGCACACTAAGTACATCTTAAATATGCAATGTGGCTTCATCAGCACATAGATGATATTAAATAAAGCCAGGGTCCTGGCTCTAACCATCATGTAACATCTATGCTATAATAGAGTTAAGAAAAGGGTTCAAGGCCTTCCACCTGGCGTACTCCAACATTTAATGGTTAGGAAAGGAGCAACCAGTAATGGAGAAGAAAAATCTAGCAGCCAAGTAGACTAGATTCCCAGGGCTGCCGTAACTAAATTCCACCAACTAGGTGGCTTGACACAATAGAAATTTATTCTCGCAAAGTTCTGGAGAACTGAAATCTGAAGTAAAGTTGTTGGCAGTGCCCCCTGCTCCCTCAGAAGCCTCTAGGGGTCAGTTTTTCCTGGCCTCTTCCAGCTTTGGGTGGTGACTGGCAATCCGTGGTGTTCCTTGGCTTATGGCAGCGTAACTCTGATCTCGGCTTCCATTTCCACCTAGCTCCCTTTCCTGTGTCTGCTCTTTGTGTCTCCAAATCTCTCTCTCTTCACAAGGACACCAGTCACTGGATTTAGGGTCCACCCTAATCCAGTATGACCTCATCTTAACTTGACCCTGTTTCCAAATAAGGTCACATTCACAGGCACTGGGATTTAGGGCTTCAACTTATCTTTCCAGGACATAATTCACCTCACAACAGAAGGTAATACAGTCTCTGCGTTAACACTTCATTTTGTGTTTTCTGTTAGCACTTCCTGACAACCACAGTGAATGTTCAGCGATTTTAATTCTCCCTTTATTGGTCATTTTGGGGAATTCAACACAATAGCATTTTTTTTCAAATAGTAATTATGTGGGATGTTAAGAAAGCGTTAACCTGAAAAAAAAAGTTTTCTGTAGTCAGATACATTGGAAGAGTACTGTGTTAAACATACATAGTTTTTAAATTGCAGGACTTTTCAGTGCCTTTATTAGGTGAATGGGCATTGGGAAACTCCAAGAATGGGTGTAGAGCATACAGCATTCCCTTTAGTTCCCAGAAACTTCAGATTACAGAGCATATTATATTCAGATGGAAAGGGAAAACATGGGTGACTGCAATGTGGGATTCTGTGGGTGCTAAAAAACTGAGAAATCAGAGGAGACAGTCTTACAAATGACATATAAATAACCTTCAGTTCTTTATCCTTTAAAGAAAGCTCCTGTGCACACTGCACCATCTATTCAAAATCAGCAAATTCCATTATGCAGATGAAATCCTTTGGAAACAAATCTGACACGCGGAGAAAGAGAGAGAGAAAAAAAGTTGAATCTACCTCAGACATTTGATTTCATTTTAACCTTCTCAGGAAAATGTTCCCTCTGTAATGTTTCCAATGGATTTGAGCTGATCCTATTATGCTGGATACTCATTCATTCTTTTCCAAATAATATCTGAAATGTTGATCAGCGGAGCCCACAGAGGGCCGAGTACATTATGTATAGTATCCCATTTAATCCTTCCCATATCCTGCAAGGTTTTCCTTCTTTTACAAAGAGGTTTGGAACAACTTTCTTAAGGTTGTACAATTAGTAATAGCGGTAATGCTATTCAATCCTAAGTCTGTCTCTTTAAAACCCATGATTCTTGGGCTTCCCTGGTGGCGCAGTGGTTGAGAGTCCGCCTGCCGATG
>NC_041222.1:6083327-6090004 GCF_002837175.3 Physeter macrocephalus
TACCACATGCCGCGGAGCGGCTGGGCCCGTGAGCCATGGCTGCTGAGCCTGCGCGTCCGGAGCCTGCGCTCCGCAACGGGAGAGGCCACAACAGTGAGAGGCCCGCGTACCACACACAAAAAAACAACCACCCGTGATTCTGAGTGATTTTTTGCTTATTCATTTGTTTTGGAAGGAGAAAGGGGAGAAGCTAACCTTACAGAGAACATCAAATAAGTGGAAGCAAATTATTAATGATAATAATAGTAGTTAATAATGACTGTGTTTTTACTATTTGGCAGATGTTTTCTGGTTGAAATATTGCAGCTCTCCTACCAGACAGACACGTCTATGACCGTTTTATAAATAAGGAAATGGGGTGCAGATTGATTCTAGCAAGTGCTACAGTGGGGATTAGAATCCAAGTCTGACTCCATGGTTCAGAATTTTACCCCATTTATTTTCATTTTTGCTATCTTTAAATGAGGTCCTCCATTTGATGGTGTGGGAAGGAGTGACATAAACAGTGGTGGTTACTTGGAGCACTGGGTTAAGAAGGATTCTGAAGCTCGATGTAGGCTCAGTGAGAGGGAGTGATGTTTAGATCTGGGGATGTCTGCCCTGGGGATGGAGACCACAGGCAGATGTGCTGTCATTCTTATTCTGGATTAGCTCCTCCACTGTTTTGGGATGCCTGCCTTGTTTTCTCCTTTTCCCTTTTTCTCTAAAGTACAGAATGGGTAGTTTGCAGAGGGAGGGCTAAGTTAGAAGCATTATGAGAGTAGTTTTGCTTTAAAGGTGTGTCTAAGTGGGAGATCTGGTCAAAGCAGGGCTCTGAGGCAATTGTAATGCTACCACTGTGACAGTGCCCTGTCTTCTAAGGGCACTTTTTTAAAAAAATTTACTTTTTATTTTATATTTGGGTATTGTTGATTTACACTGTTGTGTTAGTTTCAGGTGTACAGTAAAGTGGTTCAGTTATACATATACAGACATCCATTCTGCAGGAGACTCTACTCAATGTTCTGTAAGGGCACTTTCACATGATCTGAGTTAGTTGATCCCCCCAATGGGCTTTCAAGGCAGGCAGGATAGTGTTAATTATCCCACTTTATAGATGACGAGACTGAGGCTCAAGGAGGCACAGTAACTTCCTGGTGCCCTCAGAGTTTCTAAGTAGCAGTAACAGTTTTGGACGCAGGCTTTCAGCCTTCAAATCCAGCAGTCCTGCTGCTACACTAAGACCTGTTCTCTTAATTTACTGTAGGTATGATCAGAGTTGGGATAAGACCAAGAGAGAGGTGAGCTAGCCCTGGGAGTATAGTTTGGATGGAACGAATGATGGGTGTAGTCAGGAAGGAGTGAAGTTTGGTGATGAAACCATTTCAGTAGTTTTTCTTCTTTTCACAGCCACCAACTCTTTCCTATATTGAATAATAATAATATGATAATAATAACCAACAGTATTGGGGTGTTTCCTATGAACCAGGCAGTATGCTCAATGCCTTAACTAGCTGATATAATTTAATCCTAAGAACAACCCAGCAAATTAGGCCCAATTCGTACCCCCTCCCCATTATACAGATGACAAAACTGAGTCTCAGCGTGGTTTACTATTTGCCCCAGCTGGGATTGGAATGCAGGGGATTCCAGAGGCTGCTCCCTTATCCAGCAATCTCCTCTGCCTGTTAGCTCCACCGTCAGACTGGCTGGGAACCATGGACACACTCTTGGTGTCTATTTCAAGATTCTAAAGCTGTTGTTTGCTTATAAACATCAGATCTGCAGCTGATGTAAAGCACCGCACAGATTCGCAGCACATCACGGAGCTGACTGCCCCCGGCCAGCCGGGACCCAGCCAAGCAGTCACGTGCCTGCTTTCATCTGATGCAGGAGGAGACTCAAAGTCTCCCCTTCCAGAATCCTGACTCCAGATACATTTTCCCCCCCCTCAGGCTCTCTGTCTTTTCTCAAATACTCATATAAATCCTCAAATTTGTTGTTACCTTTCCCTGGATCTATTTGTTTTTCTCCCTGTGTATTGTTTTAAATAGGAAGAAAACTGCTTTTTTAACCCAGTTTAATACCCCATTTAGAGCTGTCTTGCCAATCAGGAAATGAAATACAATCACATCAGGCAATGTGATTTAAATTCAGCCCTGTCTTCATATTTTGCCATTTGAGTCCTGAAATTTACACAGCCTCGTTCTCACTCTAATTGATTCTTCTAACCTGACCATGACTTTTACCATCCTGTGGTTAGAACGCTCAACTGGCCTTATTTCTCTGCTGTCAGGGCATATATAACCTTTAAAGGGACCCATGCTGTCACGAAGTTTATGTCTCAAATTTAAGATTTTTTAAATGAAACAAGAACTGTCGGGCAGTTTAAAGAGCTTAAGATGAAGAATAAAACATTCAAACATGAGGGGCGCTTTTTTTTTCTGAAAACTTTATAAATAAAGACATTAACATTTCCCAGTATCATGGACACACCAAATATAGCCAATTTCCTTCAGCATGTGAAATGACCGAAGTAGGACTTTTACTCTATAAATAAAACTTATAACTACAGACTCTACCCTAACTTGAACGATGCTATCAGTAGACTTGGGGTTGCCAAGGGTGGTCCTTGTTTTATCTGTTAAAGTAAGAAGAAATTGGCTAAGGTGATGGAAGGTCTAAGAGAATGTGGTTAGTATGTATAATCTGCCTCAGAAATCACACTGCTTAGACTTATGGAACATTCTGTGCATTACTATATGTCATCATGTATACAAATATGACCAATAATTCCAAAGAGACTTGAATGTCTTGTTGGAATACACATCAGGCTGAGAGATGATTCCTGGACTCCAGATTTAGTTGTGTCACTAAGGGCCACCATTTCCTACATGATGGGCACTTATAATGTTGAATCAAACCTTCACAAAAATGTATGGACGGTATTATTATCCTCATTTGACAGAAAAGCAAACTGTACCCCTTAATAAAGGAGTTTAAAAAAACCTCACAAGGACATGCAGCAAGTAAATGGGAGAATTGGGATGTGAACACAAGTCTGTCTGATGCCCAAGTCTCTCCTCTTAGCTCTTCTGTATCCTTGGACTAGATACTTCCCATCTGGGCCTCAGTTTCCCTTCAGTGGAATAAAGAAAGGGACCTAGGTAATCTTAATGTTTCTTACAAAATTAAAATGGATTTGGATTCGGAAGACCTGCTCTTGAGATCCAGAAACCCCTTTATGGTTTTGTCACCTTGGGCCAATTGTTCAATCCTTTTGAGCCTCAGTTTCTACATCTATGAAATGGGGATAAAAATCCTTAACCAGAGATCAAATTAAATAATGGAAATAAGGGTTTTCTTTCCATTTCACTGTACACAGGCATGGGCTTATTTTTTTGTTTTTATTATAAATGATTGCAATAAGACCTAAACCTGAAAAAAATATCATGTTAATCACGTTGGTAGCTAGCTTGAAAATATCTATCTATCTATCTATCTATCTATCTATCTATCTATCTTCTAGCTAGCTAGCTAGCTATCCATCCACTCATGTCTTAGATATGAGTGTAAGGCAGAGGAAGGTTACAAAGTGATTAAAAGCAAGGGCTTTAATCACACAGACCTATGTGTTCAATCACAAACTCATGACATTATCTCAGGTAAGTGGTTAAACCTCTCTAAGGGTTGGTGTCCTCTGTGAAAGGGAATCACAGTGGGGCAACTCCATGAGGTTCATGTGAGAATTACATGGGATGAGAATGCCTGTAAGGCACTTAGCCCAGTGCCGGACACACAGAGTAGGGGCTCCATTAGCATTGGTGAGTGAGAGAACAATAGTTCCCTAGCACAGGGAATACCCTGGACTGCCACGCTTCCTTTTGATTCTTTTTCTCTTTCAATTCTTTTGATCACTTCCTTTATGAAATTAAATAATCCATTTAACTTTCCAGGGCTCTTTGATCTCCTGACCCTCACAGCCAGCAGCAAAATTAAACCTACATGAATTGAATCTTTATACAGGGAGGAACCAGGACAGGGGAGCCGGATGGAGCAGAAAACAGGGATGATTTAAATTTCAAATTCAGAGATAATTCTTCACTCATTCATTCTTAGCTTCATCTAATCTTATGCTCTATACCCAGTTCTTCTGGGTTCAAGATCCCATTTCTCCACAGAGAACCCTAGGAATAGTAGGACTGTTATTGTGGGTGTTATTTGAGAAGCCAGAAGGCTGAGGCTCAGAGGGAGATGAACGACTTGTCCAAGAGCCCTCAGATAATCAGTGTTGGAGCCAGTATGAAATCCAAGCATTCAATATAATAATATAATATGATATAATGTAATATAATATTAATATGATACTATAATAATGCATATATATGCACACATATATGTATAGATATAAAATAATCTAAGCATTCAAATGTATATATGTGTAACATATGTACATAATATACACACACACATATACATTCATACATATATACACATATATATGTGTGTGTGTGTGTATATAAAATTTCACTTTTCCCCTGTTTGCTTGCCACTGGGTGACTGCTCCTCTCACTTTTAAAAGAGAGCTATTCTCCATTGGGGTCCACTGTGTAAGAAATGCTCAGAGCTTTTGGAAGAGACACCCTGGAAAAGTGCCTGGAATCTGTAGCACACAGAAGATAGACCTCTAAAATATATACAAAATCCATCCTTTCCATCTTCATTGTTTCCACCTGTCGTGGGCAGAATAATTGTCCCCCAAAGTGGTCTATGCCCTGGAACCTATGAATATGTTACACCATGTGGCCAAAGGATCTTTGCAGGTGTGATTAAGTTAGGGATCTTGAGACGAGAGATTATACTGGGTTACCCGTGTGGACTCCATGCAATTACAAGGGTCCTTAGAAGAGGGAGGCAGGAGGGTTGGAGTCCAAGAGAGAGGTACAGATGTTTCCTTGCTGACTTTGAAAATGGAGGAAGGGGTCAGGAGCCAAGGAATGCAGGTGGCCTCTAAGAGCTGGAAATGAGAAGAAAATGGATTCCATCCTAGAGCCTCCAGAAGGAATGCAGGCTGGTTGATAAGAGCCAAATCAGACTCTGATCTCCATTGGTAACCAACTAATACACCACCACCATCCTTAGCCTGGGCGACTTCAGTTACCTACAGACTGGTCGGTCTCTCTCCTTCTGCTCCCACCCTCTCCACCCACAGAATCTGTTCTCTGTGCAGCCACCAAAGGGATCATTTCAAACCTCAACCTGCTAATGTCTTTGCGTGCTTGAAACCCTCAACAGCTTCCTGTCACACTTAGAAGAAAATCCAGAACTCTTATCGTGGCCTCATTTTCCCACCTGAGGCCTGAAGGTTATCAAACTTGCCCACCCAGTCCTGGGAGGTTAGGGGGTAGATCTGAGCCCAGAACTCCAAGATCTGGCCCAAGTTTCTCTGCTCTGAGATTTGTAGGCACATTCTCTGATCTGGAACTATCTCCCTAAGAGAAACGAAGTGAAGAGCTTTCCCAAAGAAATGTCAGGGCCATGGCCACAGTGTCTGAGGTTTTGAGCAGGAAGGCTGGAAGAAGTTGGAAAACTTTTTTTGGAATGTTGTCCCTCCTGCTCTCAGAATTTCTTGTACTCGGAAGTCCACAAAATGCTGGAAAGATAAATGACTTGAGGGAATTCTCTAGGAAAAAAACCAAGAATTATTTTAATAAATGACTTGCTCCCTTAATGCATAATAATTTAGTAAATAAATAATAACAATACAATATATACTTATTTCTATAAGGTTATAAACTCCAATGCCTGCAGGACCAGACTGGAAACATATGAGTGAGAATTCAGGCCAAGTGTTGCTAGATCTTCCAATTTTTCAAAAGAAAATAGAAATCTGGAGTTTTATGTGAAAAAAGTCCCAGTTTTTAAATACAGGCAATGGGTTATCACAATTTGACAATTGTTTTAACCATGGGAAGACCAAACAGAGCATGACTGTGGGGGCTGGATGTCGCCAGTGGCTATCTGTCTGAGATGCTGTTCCTTCACACTAAGATCCACATCACCTCTGACATACTGGGGTCCTATGGTCAGATATGACCTCATTCCACTTAAATATCTTTCCACCCTCTGAACTTTTGTTGGAAAAAAGGGGGTCCAGCAAATAAAAACAAAAGTAAACAAATGGGACCTAATGAAACTTAAAAGCTTTTGCAAAGCAAAGGAAACTGCAAACGACGAGAAGACAACCCTCAGAATGGGAGAAAATATTTGCTAACAAATCAACGAACAAAGGATTAATCTCCAAAATATATAAACAGCTCATGCAGCTCAATATTAAAAAAACAAACAACCCAATCAAAAAATGGACAGAAGACCTAAATAGACATTTCTCCAAAGAAAACATACAGATGGACAAGAAGCACATGAAAAGTTGCTCAACGTCACCAATTATTAGAGAAATGCAAATCGAAACTACAACGAGGTATCACCTCACACCAGTTAGAATGGGCATGACCAGAAAATCTACAAACAACAAATGCTGGAGAGGGTGTGGAGAAAAGGGAACCCTCTTGCACTGTTGGTGGGAATGTAAATTGATACAGCCACTATGGAGAACAGTATGGAGGTTCCTTAAAAAACTAAAAATAGAACTACCATATGACCCAGCAATCCCACTACTGGGCATATACCCAGAGAAA
>NC_041222.1:6090163-6102766 GCF_002837175.3 Physeter macrocephalus
GGATGAACTGGGAGACTGGGATTGACATGTATACACTAATATGTATAAAATGGATAACTAATAAGAACCTGCAGTATAAAAAAATAAATTAAATAAAATTTTAAAAAAAGTGTAGCAGAAAAATAAAATAATTAATTAATTAAATAAAATAAAAAGGGGGTCCAGCAAATCAATCTAGAGATGGGGACCAGGGGTCTCAGAGAGCGGCATGGAAGGGCCATGTCCCTGAACCAGCTCATGTCTGAAGAACACATCACACCCAAGCTGGGTGGTGAGAGGACAATGAAGGTAAGAGCCTTGCTCTGCCCTCAATTTAGTTCAATTTCTCAAATATCTGATGAGCCTACTGATGCCCTAGGATCTTTTTCAAGGTTGCAGTCACAGAGCTAAAAAGACAGGACTGCTGTGTGCCATGAATTCAAGGTTGGCCTGTGGGATGGTTGTAAGATACACGGATAAACAGGTAACCTTCATAATTTGGTCCACGTTGAACACGAATTTATGAAAATTGAATAAAACTAAGTGTACCTGGCTCTGCCTCAGGGGGCTGGTAATTCAGGTAGGTTTCTTAGAGTAGGTGATTTAAGATGTCTTAAAATTTTTTTTATTTAGGTGTAATTGACATATAACATTATATTAGGTGCTTCAGGTGTGCAGTATAATGATACGATATTTGTGTATGTTGCAAAATGATCACCAAAGTAAGTCTAGTTAACAGCCATGGCATTAAAAGATGATAGAGAGGTTTTCTGTTGGTTTGTTTGTTTGTTTGTTTTTGCAAGGTAAAGGTGGATTCATGTGCTCCTGAAAGAGAGAAACTCTAGAGCAAAGGTATTGCTTTAAGTATCCTATATAAAAGTCCGGTTAGGAAGAAGAAGGTACATTTGAGGAAAGGAGATGATAAGATAATAAGCTGACATAGAAAAGATAAGATACCAGCCAGAGTATGGCAGAAAAATTACGCAAAAGAGAGAGAAGATGGTGTGCCAGAATGAGGGTCACTGGTCTTCATGCTAGTCTTCTTGGCTTCTCATTGATCTTGCCAAAAGTCTTTGTCTTCTCAGGACAGGACAGGACATTTGCCCATCATCCGTGGGGCTCATTGCTCCCTATCAAATGCCTACTGATCTTCTTTCAGGCCACAGAAAGTGTCCTTGTGGCTGGCCTGTGGTAGAGACACTGGAGACCGGGTTAGGGATGGCATCTATATTCAGACCAGCATGAACAAGAAATGTAGGTCACATTTGCCTCGCCTGACAAGATGGGGACAGTGAGAGGTAACCCAGACCTCACATCCTTTTCTCTGTGATCCACTTGGCCCAAACACTCAGAGATCCAAGGCTGGCTATCTTGAAATTCTTGATGATGACACCCAAAGCATCACGTTTATTGGTTTACCATCGTCCACATGGAAACCCTATTCTTTTTGAACCTATCTTTCAAGTTTTATTACTAATTCTTTTTTCAAAATGCACCTTAGTGAGGTCCATTTTGACCATCCTTAAAATTGTAACACCTACCTCACCCCCAAATTCCCTACCTTCCTATTCTACACTACTTTAACTACAGTATGTACTCTAAGAGGGCAAGTATTTTGTTGTTTTATTTACTGCTCCATCCGAGAAGCTACAACAAGCATATGGCACATAGTAGGTGTGGGGATGGAGCAGTAATGGCACATCAGTAATTTTTTGTTGAAAGAAAGAAATGTGATATTTGTTGGGCTTCCATTGTGTGCTTGAGGTCTGTACCTTCACGGAACTTACAACTTGTCTGACGTTTAAATGTCAGACATACCTCCAGGGCAGTGAGTGTATCTTAACCATCTTTGTACCCCCAGATATAGGATGATGTATAGCACATAGAAGAAACTCAATGAGCTCTTTTCGAATGACTGAATCTCCTCAGCATGGCCACTTATGATCCAGCCAAACTGGGCTTCCCTATAATCCTTAAGAATTTCCATGCCTCCTGAGACCTTTTGGTTATTCTCTGCCCACTGCCCAAGTTCTAACTCTAATATCACTCATTCATCTGCAGTGATGCATTGATATTAAAAAGTAAGCTCAGGAGTCATAACGATGTGGCTTCAAAACCTAGTACCATTATTTACTGCCTCTGTGAGCCTCGGTCACTTGCTTCACTTCTCTGAACTTGAGTTTCCTCACCTTTCAGCAGAAATGAATGTCAGTGCCTCTCTCATTGGATTGCTGTGAGGATAAGGTAAGGTTAACGGATTATAGAACACTTGGTACACTAAGAAATTCCTAAATATTAACCAATAAATTTTTTGAAAACCCCTCAATTTGTAATCTTATTGTAAGATTCTAGTGCATCTTTTATAGTGTTTGGCCCAGTTTGTCTTGTAGTATAAATGCTTGCACTTCTTTCTAAGTGGTATTCCCTTTGTGGGATGTGTTTCTGGTAGAGGGGTAAGGTGGTAAGAGTGAAAGGTGGATGCTAGGCAGGTAAGGGGTCAGATCTGAACTATGCTACTGGTTAGCTGTGCTAACAGGAGCAGATCACTTCATTTTTCTGACTTCTGCTTTCTCATCTGATAAATGGGTATGGCAACATTGACAGCATAGAGTTAACGGGAACATGCAACAAGATCCCGTTTGGACAGAGTCTGGAACACATTTGGTGGTTAATACATATGAATGGCCAGCTTTTAGAAATTTCTTGCTGAAGATTGAAGTATCCATTGAAACCAGTGACCTTGCCCCTTCCCCCCGGTCCCCTGCCCACCTCCCTCTGGGATCCTGGACCTTTTACTATATGCCCTTTTTGCATTTCATGCAATCTTACTGCAAAGGGAAAGCTGGATGGAAATATCTCCTTGCCTCTTGTGGGTGATTGGTTTACACCCAAATCACAAAATCTGATTATAAGTTTGTAAATGTCTTTGCTTGCAGAGAGAGTCCGTATTATTAATGGTCATAAAATTAAATTACCCGGTGCATTTCTGTTCCGAAAGAAAAACTGATCCATGTTCACCAGTCAGCCTGCATAACATAGATGTATAAACAAAAATGAGGGAGGGGGGAGAACACCCACCATGTTATTTATTCAGTTCCAAAACATTTTCCACACGCCATATGGCAGGATTTTTTTTCTTTCTCGAGCCTTTTTCACAGATGTAATTATAATTCTTTTCACCTTCCCCAGAGAGATCATCTTGAGTATTGTAAAGATTGTGTGAAACTTGAGACCTTACAGGGAACTTTATTCTTGTGACAATCAGTCTCCTCCTCCTTTGCAAAGTTTAGCCACTGGTCCGTGGACAGTTGCTCTACAAAGTATACAACCTGGCAGTTTTCCCTGGGGACCAGTAATAATGGGTGAAGATTAAACATCATCACGATCATTTTCTCATGTGCTTCACCATCTTGCTAGTAGGGGTGCAATTCAGCTGGACCAGTGAATTACACTATCTGCCTGAAACATGCCCCAGCCCACTCTTTACCTGGTTTCTTTATCATCTTTAGGGTGTTCTCTGATCCCATGAACATACAGACGTTAGCAATATTTCTACACCACATTCTTAGCATAAGGGACCTTAGCATCTACCTCTCATCTATGTCACATGGAAACAATCAAGGGATTGAACATAAGGGAGGCATCTGCTAAACACTTGTTAATATTGATTTTCCTGGTGCATAAGAGTATTTATAGGGGTTGATTCAGATCAACCCAGAAAGCATATGCAGCTATGGGCAGGCATTCTTGAGACAGCAAAGACCCTCCCCTCATTGATTAAACACTCACCTGTGTTAGGGTTTGTACTAGGTGCTTTGTGTAAATGATCCCATTTATATCTCTAATAACCCCGTGAAGGAAATATTTTCATTGTATTTTTACGGAGATAGAAACTGAGGCTCTGAGTACTCAAGTGCTGTGGTCAAGGTCACGTGCATTTTCTCTACCACAATGTTATAGCAACAGCCATGGTGACCTAGTATCAGACTCTGTACATGCATCACCTCACATCGACCCCAACACAGCTATAGAAAGGTCATTCTCAGTGAGTCATTTTTGCAATGAGGAACTAAGACTCAGGAAGCATAAGGAACTTATACATAAGCGTCACACACCCTCTGAGTTCTAAAACATGAAAACCTAACCTCCATTTATATCCTTGTTTCTATGGGGTAACGTATTCCAAACTCCAAACATCTGAGTTTCAAAGGAACTTTTGGCAACATAACCTGTTTATGTGGTGAAGACTGTCTGTATCTTCCATATTGATAGGGTATGTCTGGCAAGAGCAAAAATCATCTTGTGATTTACCAGATGGCAATTCTGTTCTCCAGCTGGATTGGGAATCCCTGAGGGCCCATCCCTTCCTGCGGAATTCCAGCAGTACCACCTCTGTGCTGTGGCTTTTCCACCAGACACAGGTCTTCTTGGGCCCCGAGACTGAGTCCACATTGCTCTCAGCAGAATGAGAAATAGGTAACCCAGTTCTAAAATGTCCCACACTTGATGTAAATGGACATTCTCCGCCATCAGAATAATCACAGCTCCGTGCATCCTCCAAAGTTGCAGATTTACAAACCATTAGTGCTAAAAGGTGGAGAAAGATAGCTCTATAGAAATCATCCAGGGAAGAGCTGTGCTCAGTGGTTTACAGCAGTATTTTTCAATTGTTTTTGACCATAGCTTCCAGAACGATAAACATTTTTTACTGTGATCACTTGTATATATGTAAGTGTATATGCATATATGCCTATAATCGAAATATATATTATACATAAAACATATGTATGTGTGGTGGGAATAACTGAAATAAAAATTTCCCCAAACAATACTTACCCTTATTATGTGAGATTCATGCTTATTTTTCTATTCTAATCTATTCCAATTCATTCCTTTCCACTAAAAAAAAAGGTGCCAGTCACAACCCTCTAAATTTTAAAGCCTGCAGTTTGAAAAACATTGTTTTCCTCCAGGTTCTAGTTACAGCTCTGGGGTACTATACCTAACCTTTCCTAACCTCAGTTTCCTCATCTGTACAATGGATGTAATACCACTACTTTTCTCATATGATTGTTGGAAGGATTAAGTAAGATAATGCTTATCTGCGAATCCTTGGGAAGTGATAACTTTTACAATAAAAATGCTGACTTATGATCTAATCCATATCCTTCCTTTTAAAGATGGGAAACTGAGAGTCACTGAAGGGGAAGAAATTCACCAGAGGTCACTCTAGCCATGAGCAGAGTTTGGGACTGGAATGCAAACTTCTGACACCTGCTATTACCCTAGGCCACCTGCAACGCGTCCTGCTTTTAGAAACCGCATTAACTTCTCCAGATGACCAGCATGTCTTCAAATGGGTGACTTCTTCTGTACCTTTCCCAGCCTCTTGGGAACCCATTCATACCAGGTTTCCTGCTGAGAGTGTTCAAAATGCCAGTGCCCCAGGGAGACCACATGTTTTCCACCTGCTGAGTGTAACAACTAGCAAATGGCTCCGTAGGTCAGGGAATGAGGAATGTTAAAATGGGAGAAAAAGAACTCCCAAATGGCCTCACGAACTCCTTCTAAGTCCCTCGGAGAGATTGGCCTGGGACGATATGACAGCAGAGAGTGGTTAAGTTCTGAGCCTGGTCCGTAAGAACTGCAGTGGCATACAGGGTTTTGTAAGGAAGCCAGTAGCCATGAGTAAAGAATGTTTTCAGCATCTTTGCATAGGTGAAGGATGGGCACCTAGGCTACCTTTCCAGTGCCATCATTGCCTGTTATTACCCAGCACTTCCCTCACTCCTTGCCATTGCTTGGGCATTTCTTCCCACCTAGAACACCTTTGCTCCTTCTGTCATGCATTCCAGTCCTTCTCCTCCTAATGTCTTTCTGTGATGCCTACACTGACCCCAGCTGGAAGATACTTCAAGGTAGCTGAGGTCTTTTGGGGGGCATTCATCATACCCTACCTGTGATTAGATAAGTATAATAAGTATGTAAAATTGTTCTCTCCTACTAATATGTAAGCTCCTTAAGGGGCAGAATCTCTCTGAGTTATATTTTGTCTTTCTTGGCATCTAGCAAAGTGCTTTATTTGTGCATATGAGGCACTGAAATGTGTGTATTGGTTGAATAAATGAGTGAAAAAAATAGATGAGAGTGTGGGTAGGTGAATGCTCCAAGACTGCCTAGTATCACCAGGATAAATTACTGAGGATGTTTTCATGCATGTACGCATGCACGCACATGAGTCTGTGTGCGTGTGTGTGTGTGTGTGTGCGTGTGCGTGTGTGTGTGTGTGTGCGTGTGCGTGTGCGTGTGTGCGCGCGCGTGTGTGTGTGCGTGTGTGTGCGTGTGTGCGCGTGTGTGTGTGTGTGCGTGTGTGTGCGTGTGTGTGTGTGTAAGCCAGAGGTTCTCACCCTTGCGTGCTCATGAACATTCCCTAGGGAGTTTATATAAAGTACTGAGGGCTCACCACCAGAAATTCTGTTTAAACTAGAATGGACTAGGACATGGGGAATGCATATATTTAACATGCAGTGGTGATTCTGATATGCAGCCGTGGTTCAGAGCCACCACTGTTAGTTTTCTGATGAATAGAAAGACAGTACATGAAAGTGCCAAGTAAAGTAGCTAGTCCAGGGTAGTGCTTTATAAATGTATGTAAATGCTTCCTCTCCTCTATCCTCTTGAGGGTTGGGACTTTATATTACACCTCTTTCTGTTGTGCAGGGAGCTGAGCCCAAGGGACAAGTTAAAGAGGGGGCAGCCGATGTTTCAGTGGGGGAGATGATCTAGTATCCAAAGAGCCAGACCGGAGAATGAACGCTCCATGTCCACGGAACTTGGGTAAAATCCTTGTAGACTATGGCGCTCGGGGAAAACTCTGTGAATAAGGTTAGATTTGAGTTGGGCTTCAGTGCATGGGTAGAATTTAGCAAATTGGTGAAAAGCAAGCCTGAAGGACATTCTGGAGAAGGAACATAGCATCATCAAAGACAGGAAAATAGGGGAGGACTCTATGTGCCAGGCACGGTGCTGAAAATTTTACATACATGCATGACCTTCTTTAAGACGCATAGGAGCTATTACTGTCCCTACTTTACATGTGATGGAACAAGATTCAGGGAAGGCAAGCAATTAGCTCAAGGTCACATAGATAGGAAGCAGTGCCACTGAGAATGAAGCGCGGGTTTGTCTGAGGTATTGCAGGGTGAAAAAAGGTTGGGGTGGGCGTCATGTGCAGAACATTCTGTCTGAGTAGGTGGACGTGGAGAGGGAAGAAGAGGCAGCTAGATTAGAAAGGCATCTCTGAGCCAGAATGTAGACACCAGTGTCCCTCCAGATTTTGAACTTTACCTTGGGGGCCACAGGGAGTTGTACATTTTGGGGTGACACCACGAACGTGGCTACAAGTACAGAGAACTGAGTTCGCAGCGTTGACAGGAGCCTTGGGGTAAGTTATTGAATCCACGACTGGTTTAATGGGAACATTGATCTTACCTTTCCTAAATTATGTTTGTTGAGGATCAAGTCCAACAATTAGACCCTTTCTAGCAAAAGAGATTTGTAAAGCATCGGCCGAGAGGATTTCACAATCTCCTTTCAGTGTATGTCTCTAGGGGGTGTTCAACAAGAACGTTCTTACTGAACACCCACTACATGCCAGAGCTTGTGCTGTGAGCTACAGAGAAAGAATATTGAACAAGATTCCCTCCCTTTTCCTCTTCCTACCATCCGTTATGCCCTCAGAGACCCAGTCAGAATTGACTCATCTGATGCTTTCCATTATTTCTCAGCCATCTTTTCTCTGAGCTGAAAATGCACAGAATTACCTTAACATTCCCAACTGGGTCTTATTTTCTAAGCCACTTTCATCTGTTGTCTTGCTTTCCTTTGGACTACATCCAATTTATCACTTTTTTCTTTTCTTTCTGGAAACATGATGCTCAAAATTGAACACAGCCGTCCAATTAAGTCTTAACCACAGCCAACTAGGGCATAGTGATTGTCTAGCTTGTTTTACATGGTGAAATCTTATTAATAGGTAGATGGGGAGGGGGACACTAGTATACTTGTGTCACTTGGATTTTTTTTTTGGAAGCATCACACGCAAAGGTGGACAGCAGAAACTAATAAGCCATCAGCTGCATTAGAAATATTCTTACTTAATTTTGGGGAGGCGTGTTGGATTTGGGACGGTTTTGCAGTCACTTATTTTATTACCTTGACATACATTTATTTATTTATTTGTTTGTTTGTTTATTTATTTATTTATGGCTGTTTTGGGTCTTCGTTGCTGCGCATGGGCTTTCTCTAACTGCGGCGAGCAGGGGCTACTCTTCGTTGCGGTGCGCGGGCTTCTCATTGTGGTGGCTTCTGTCGTTGTGGAGCACGGGCTCCAGGCGTGTGGACTTCAGTAGCTGTGGCACGCGGGCTCAGTAGTTGTGGCTCACGGGCTCTAGAGCACAGGCTCAGTAGTTGTGGCGCACAGACTCAGTTGCTCTGCAGCATGTGGGATCTTCCCAGACCCGGGATCGAACCTGTGTCCCCTGCACTTGCAGGCTGATTCTCAACCACTGCGCCACCAGGGAAGCCCACCTTGACATTTTTATACCCCTGGTAACAATTTTTTTTATAAGTTAAGCTTTTACTTAGGTACAGCGTAAAGCTGTTCTTTAGATGAAAGCTGTTATCTGATTCAGAGCTTAATGTTTAAAAGTTCTCAAGCTGGTGAATCTAAAGACATTCCCTGCATAATTGTGTACTTAGAATTCAGTTGCAGTGTAAAAGAGAGAGAGCTTCATGTTCTGTCTGGAATTACGTAAAAAGACAATTTATTTTTAAGTGAACTGGGGGAGAAGGGGGAAAAAAGACTGTGATGGAAGGTGTTTAGCTGAGTTACTGAAATACCATCTGGAGACTTGGCTGGAGAAGAAGAGAAACCCTAGAAGGAACAAGAAATGGGATGAGGAAGCCGAGAAAGGACCAGCACACTCTGGGAGATGTGGTCTCAACCAGTGATATGAATTTGTACAGAGCAGAGGGGTGAGCTAATGTGTCCCTTGGATAAAAAGGGAACAATTATTTAATTTTTTAAAAGTGTGGTATAGTATACATAACACAAAATTTACCATTTTAAAGTGTACAGTTCATTGGTATTAAGTACATTCACATTGTTATGTAACCAACACATCATCCATCTCCAGAACTTTTTTCATCTTCCCAAACTGAAACTCTGCACACATTAAACAATAATTCCTCATTCTCTATCCCCCCTTGTCCCCGGCAACCACAATTCTAAAGAAGGCAGTTGTTTTTTTAATGAGTAGAAAGAGGAGAACGGTCTTTCTGTCAGGGCTCAACTGATCACACCAATTTTATGAAACATCTTCAAACCATTCCAATGACACCATGTCCCTCCAGCCGAGGTTCAGTCCTGTCTTTTATGTGTCTATAGTTCTAGAGTCCTATCTTGTCTGTCAACCAGGCTGTGATCTTCAGGAGAGCAGGAAGCCTCAAGGGCACCCTTTATGGTGCTCTGGGCTGGTTGACAGCAGCTAACACTTCTCTGTATTTACTATCTGCCAGGCACCGTGATCGTGATCAATACTTTACATCTTTTATCTTTAGCATCCTCACAGTAATCTTGATAAGGAGGTAATGCCAAACCTGTCTTACAGAAGAAGGAACCAAGCATATGACAATTTAAGTCATTTCCTCAAGGTCAAGTGGAAGAATCAGAGTTTCAATATGTCAATCTCTCTACCATTTTCCCATGCTTTTCCTTCCCAAAGCTGGACTTTATCCACATCTTCTTCTACAGGAAGATGGGACTTCCAGACACAGGTGCCATCAGATAGTGGAAATCCATTTCCTTTCCATGACTGTTTCCCAGAACCCTAGTTCCCAGGACCATAATAGGTATTCCTTGAAACTGAAAAAAATTTCAGGAAGGAGCAGCACTGTTCCTATATGGTCTAATAAGTTTGGAAACATTGAGTTAAACACTGTTAATCAGAATCTTCCTTTGCAGCTGTTCTCAGAGACCGGATTATTCATCCAGTCTGCAAACTTATTTTTCCTCTTTTTAAGACAATCTGGTGAATCCAATACTTCATAGGAAAACTTTGGCAAATGCCAGGGGTGACGTTCAAAATATCTGACGACTGTTGCAGCCTGGACATTGGCCAATTAGACTGGATAGCAGCCCAGAGAGAACAGGAGCCAACAACTGGAGTGGGCACACTGTTGGGTACTGATGGGAAGTGCCACCTGCAGGGCATCAGGACTCACCTTAACCAATCGAGGCTCCTGGCAGTTCAGGGAGTGGGGAGCAACCAAGCAGGCCAACTGTCCCAGGGAAAAAAGGAAATTTCCCTTTCTGGAAATGCTTGATGGGGCTGTCCAGGGTGCTTGGGTTGGGAATGAACTTCTGCGTGTCTGATGTAACCCCTTCTCACCTAAAAGTAAGCAGAAGTTGGAATGCCTCAAGGGTCTCAGTGGTGGCTGTCTGTTAGCCCTCATTTTATTTTGAGAGCAGTCAGCATAGGTCACTGGAAAGAGCACTGGACAGAAGCCAGAGGGTCTGGGCTCTGCCTGGGATGCACGGTGACTAGAGGCCGGTTTGTAACCCTTGATGACACTCGGTTGCCTGTCTTGGTAGTGGAGGGGATGGTCTAGATTATGACGTTCTCTTCCTGCTCTAACATCTTACAACTCCATCATCTGGGTGGCTCTTAGATTTTCTGCTTCCCATTTATAGTAAGTAACTGTTCTTCTTCCCCCTCTCAAGTAAACACAATATGTGTTTTTTTTCCTTACCTGTCAGATGATGCTGCCACAAAGATAAAGTCCCCTGACTTTTGAATTCCATGTCTGTCTGATTCTCTTCCACGCTTGATGCACCACCAGGAGTAGAGTGGGGGGATGTATTTTTAATATTTATTAAAGGGCTCCAACTCTCTGTAATCTTTTATCTTTGATCCTGTTAAATATTCTAAACTCCTTTTTTATTTAAACATGTTTGACTGGTCTAATCATGGGCTGACGTGCTTCCCCAGCTCTCTCTGCATCTTCTGCCGTGAGTCAGGAGATGAGGGATGACGCTTATGGGAGACGTTAAATGCTCATGTCAATTCCATTTCTACTTTGTCCAAATTGAAACCATCTAACCTGGAAATCCCACCACTGAGATCGATGCTCAGGAAATTATCCCCCCCAAATCAAAGCTATTGATTTGAAGATATTCATCACCATGTTATTTATAAGGGTACAATATTGGAGATATACTTACTGTAGAACACAAAGAACGTGTTTTAGTAAATAATATTAACAAGCTAATTTTATGCAGTTATTGAAATTTTAGTCCTGAATATGAGATTTTGGGGGAAACTCTATGACTGTACGTACATAGACTCCACAATTGTCTACACAAAGGATTGAAGGGGAATGTGGACAAATAATCATGGTTGATTGATTAGGGTAATGGGATTATGGGATTGTGGATGACATTGTTTTTTAGAATTAATTTTATCATTGATAAATATATTAGATGAACCATAGCAAACAGCAAATGCCCAAAATATCAAAGCAATACGGAGACTTCATTAATGAACAGGTCCTATAGCAGATGGTGGAATTATTTAAACTAATATAAATTATCTTCTCAGGTATTGCTATAAAATTGAATGTGATGTAATTCAGCAAATTAAACACAATGTTTGCTCTTTTTTTAAAAATAGATCTTTATTGGAATATAATTGCTTCACAATACTGTGTTAGTTTCTGTTGTACACCGACATGAATCAGCCATATGCATACATATGTCCCCATATCCCCTCCCTCTTGAGCCTCCTTCCCATTCTCCCTATCCCACCCCTCTAGGTCATTGCAAAGCGCCGAGCTGATCTCCCTGGGCTATGCAGCAGCTTCCCACTATCTAACTATTTTACATTCGGTAGTGTATATATGTTGATGCTACTCTCACTTCGCCCCAGCTTCCCACCCTCACTCCGTGTCAAGTCCACTCTCTATGTCTACATCTTTACTCCTGCCCTATAACTAGGTTGGTTCATCAGTACCATTTGTTTTTTGGTTTTTTTTTTTTTAGATTCCATATATATGCATTAGCATACAGTATGTGTTTTTCTCTTTCTGACTTTTTCTACTTCACTCTGTATGACAGACTCTAGGTCCATCGACCTCACTACAAATAACTCAATTTCGTTTCTTTATATGGCTGAGTAATATTCCATTGTATATATGTGCCACATCTTCTTTATCCATTCATCTGTCAATGGACATTTAGGTTGGTTCTATGTCCTGGCTATTGTAAATAGTGCTGCAATTAACATTGTGGTACATGTCTCTTTTTGAATTATGGTTTTCTCAGGGTATGGGTCCAGTAGTGGGATTGCTGGGTCATGTGGTAGTTCTATTTATAGTTTTTTAAGGAATCTCCATATTGTTTTCCATAGTGGTTTTATCAATTTACTTTCCCACCAAGGGTGCAAGAGTGCTCCCTTTTCACCACACCCTTTCCAGCATTTATTGTTTCTAGATTTTTTGATAACAGCCATTCTGACTGGCATGAGGTGATACCTCATTGTAGTTTTGATTTGCATTTCTTTAATA
>NC_041222.1:6102782-6103389 GCF_002837175.3 Physeter macrocephalus
CTCATGGTAGTTTTGATTTGCATTTCTCTAATAATTAGTGATGTAGAGCATCTTTTCATGTGCCTCTTGGCCATCTGTATGTCTTCCTTTGTGAAATGTCTATTTAGGTCTTCTGACCATTTTTTAAATTGGATTGTTTGTTTATTTGATATTGAGCTCCATGAGCTGTTTGTATATTTTGGAGATTAATCCTTTGTCCATTGTTTCATTTGTAAATATTTTCTCCCATTCTGAGGGTTGTCTTTTCATCTTGTTTCCTTTGCTGTGCAAAAGCTTTTAAGTTTAATTAAAGCTTTTAAGTTTAATTAAGTCCTATTTGTTTATTTTTGTTTTTATTTCTGTTACTCTAGGAGGTGGGTCAAAAAAGATCCTGCTGTGGTTTATGTCCAAGAGTGTTTTTCCTATGTTTTCCTCTAAGAGTTTTATAGTGTCTGGTCTTATATTTAGGTTTTAATCCATTTGGAGTTTATTTTTGTGTATGGTTTTAAGTAGTGTTCTAATTTCATTCTTTTACATGTAGCTGTCCAGTTTTCCCAGCACCACTTATTGAAGAGGCTGTCTTTTCTCCATTGTATGTTCTTGCCTCCTTTATCAAAGATAAGGTGAC
>NC_041222.1:6103482-6104352 GCF_002837175.3 Physeter macrocephalus
TCTGGGCATTCTACCCTGTACCATTGATCTATATTTCTATTTTTGTGCCAGTACCATACTGTCTTGATTACTGTAGCTCTGTGGTATAATTTGAAGTGAGGGAGCCTGATTCCTCCAGCTCCATTTTTCTTTCTCAAGAAATTGCTTTGGCTATTTGGGGACTTTTATGTTTCCATAAGAATTGTAAAATTTTTTGTTCTAATTCTGTGAAAAATGTCATTGATAGTTTGATAGGGATTGCATTGAATCTGTAGATTGCTTTGGGTAGTATAGTCATTTTCACAATGTTGATTCTTCCAATCCAAGAACATGATATATTTCTCCATCTGTTTGTGTCATCTTTGATTTCTTTCATCAGTGTTTTATAGTTTTCTGAGTTCAAGTCTTTTGCCTCCTTAGGCAGGTTTATTCCTAGGTATTTTATTCTTTTTGTTGTGATGGCAAATGAGATTGTTTCTTTAATTTTTCTTTCTGATTTTTCATTGTTGGCGTATAGGAATGCCAGAGATTTCTGTGCATTAATTTTGTATCCTGCAACCTTACCAAATTCATTGATTAGTTCTAGTAGTTTTCTGGTGGCATCTTTAGGATTTTCTATGTATAGTATCATGTCATCTGCAAACAGTGACAGTTTTACTTCTTCTTTTCCAATTTGTATTCATTTTATTTCTTTTTCTTCTCTGATTGCCATGGCTAGGACTTCCAAAACTATGTTAAATAAGAGTGGTGAGAGTGGACATCCGTGTCTTGTTCCTGATCTTAGTGGAAATGATTTCAGTTTTTCACCACTGAGTATGACGCTTGTTGTAGGTTTGTCATATACGGCCTTTATTATGTTGAGGTAGGTTCCCTCTATGCCCATTTTCTGGA
>NC_041222.1:6104564-6104995 GCF_002837175.3 Physeter macrocephalus
GTTCATCAGTGATATTGGTCTATAATTTTCTTTCTTTGTGATATCGTTTTCTGGTTTTGGTATCAGGGTAATGGTGGCTTCGTAGAATGAATTTGGGAGTGTTTCTCCCTCTGCAGTTTTTGGAAGAGTTTGAGAAGGAATGGTGTTAGCTCTTCTCTAAATGTTTGATAGAATTTGCCTCTGAAGCCATCTGGTCCTGGACTTTTGTTTGTTGGAAGATTTTTAGTCACAGTTTCAATTTCATTACTTGTGATAGGCCTGTTTATATTTTCTAATTCTTCCTGGTTCAGTCTTGGAAAATTATACCTTTCCAAGAATTTGTCCATTTCTTCGTGGTTGTCCATTTTATTGGAATATAGTTGTTTGTAGTAGTCTCTTATAATCCTTTGTATTTCTGCAGTGTCAGTTGTGATTTCTCCTTTTTCATTTCT
>NC_041222.1:6105010-6135310 GCF_002837175.3 Physeter macrocephalus
GGGTAAGGGTTTATCAATTTTGTTTATCTTCTCAAAGAACCAGCTTTTAGTTTTATTGATCTTTGCTATTGTTTTCTTCATTTCTATTTCATTTTATTTATCAGAAATCATAAATGTTTATGATCTTTATGATTTCTTTCCTTCTACTGACTTTGGGTTTTCTTTGTTCTTCTTTCTCTAGTTGTTTTAAGGGTAGGGTTAGATTGTTTTGAGTTTTTTCTTGTTTTTTGAGCGAGACTGAATTGCTATAAACTTCCCTCTTAGCACTGCTTTTGCTGTGCCCCATAGGTTTTGGGTCGTTGTGTTTTCATTGTTATTTGTTTCTATGTATTTTTTGATTTCCTCTTTGATTTCTTCAGTGATCTCTTGGTTTTTTGGTAGTGCACTATTTAACTTCCATGTATTTGTGTTTTTTACAGTTTTTTTTTCCTGTAATTGATTTCCAATCTCATAGCATTGTGGCCAGAAAAAAATGCTTGATATGATTTCAATTTTCTTAAATTTTCCAAGGCTTGATTTGTGACCCATGATGTGATCTATCCTGGAGAATGTTCTGTGTGCACTTGAGAAGAAAGTGTATTCTCCCACTTTTGGGTGGAATGTTCTATAAATACCAATTAAATCTATTTGGTCTATTGTGTCATTTAAAACTTGTGTTTCCTTATTTATTTTCTGTTTGGATGCTCTGTCCATTGGTGTAAGTGGGGTGTTAAAATCCCCTACTATTATTGTGTTACTGCCAATTTCTCCTTTCAGGGTTGTTAGCTTTTGCCTTATTGAGGTGCTCCTACATTTCAGTCTGTATGTGTCCCTAGGCCTGAAGTGGGTTTCTTGTAGACAGCATATATATGGGTCTTATTTTTGTATCCATTCAGCCAGTCTGCGTCTTTTGGTTGGGGCATTTAATCCATTTACATTCAAGGTTATTATTGATATGTATGTTCCTATTATGATTTTCTTAATTGTTTTGGGTTTGTTTTTGTGGGTCTTTTTAATCTCTTGTGTTTCCCACCTAGAGAAGTTTCTTTAGTATTTGTTATAAATCTGGTTTGGTGGTGCTGAATTCTCTTAGCTTTTGCTTGTCTGAAAAGCTTTTGATTTCTCCATCATATCTGAATGAGATCCTTGCTGGGTAGAGTAATCTTTGTTGTAGGTTTTTCTCTTTCATTACTCTAAGTATATCCTGCCACTCCCTTCTGGCCTGCAGAGTTTCTGCTGAAAAATCAGCTGGTAACCTTATGGGGATTCCTTTGTATGTAATTTTTTGTTTTCTCCTTGCTACTTTTAATATTTTTTCTTTGAATTTAATTTTTGTTTAGTTTGATTAATATGTGTCTTCGTGTGTTTTTCCTAGGGTTTATCCTCTATGGGACTCTCTGTGTTTCCTGGACTTGGGTGACTATTTCCTTTTCCATGTTAGGGAAGTTTTCAACTATAATCTCTTCAAATATTTTCTCAGACCCTTTCTTTTTCTCTTCTTCTTCTGGGACCCCTATAATTTGAATGTTGGTGCATTTCACATTGTCCCAGATGTCTCTGAGATTGTCTTCAATTCTTTTCATTCTTTTTTCTTTATTCTGCTTCTCGGAAGTTATTTCCACCATTTTGCCTTCCAGCTCACTTATTCGTACTTCTGCCTCAGTTATTCTGTTATTGATTCCTTCTAGTGTGTTTTTCATTTCATTTATTGTGTTGTTCATCTCTGTTTGTTTGTTCTTTAGTTCTTCTACATCTTTGTTAAACATTTCTTGTATTTTCTCAAACCGTGCCTCCATTCTATTTCTGAGATTCTGGATCATATTTACTGTCATTACTATGAATTCTTTTTCAGGTAGGTTGCCTATTTCCTCTTCATTTATTTGGTCTTGTAGGTTTTTACTTTGCTCCTTCATCTGTGACATATTTTTTTGCCATCTCTCTTTTTTTTTTTATGAGTGGGATTGTGTTCCTGTCTTACTGGTTGTTTGGCCTGAGGCTTCCAACACTGGAGTTTGTAGGCTCTTGGGTAGAGCTGGGTCTTAGTGCTGAGATGAGGACCTCCATGAGACCTCACTCAGATGAATATTCCCTGGGGTCTGAGGTTCTCTGTTAGTCCAGTGGTTCGGACTTGGAGCTCCCACTGCAGAAGCTTTGGCCCAACCTGCAGCTTGTGAACCAAGCTCCCGCAAGCCTCATGGGGTGGCAAAAAAAAAAAGAGAGAACAATAACAAATAAAAAAATAACATTAGACTAGGAAACTAACAAATATGCTAAAAAGAATATAAAAATAAAAATATAGATGAATCAACAACTGGAAAGTACAACAGTACCACAATAGTGAAAAAGAGGAGGAGGGAAAGAAAACAAAAAAGAAGGGGGAAAAAGCCTTGGCTGTGGGGGGCGGGGCATAAGCAAGGGAGAGGTTTGGGTGGTGGGCGGGGCCTATGCTTAGAACCCACAGGGCTGGGAAAGGCCCTGTGGGCTGTAGGCAGTGGGGCTTAGGCTCAAGGAACAGAAGGGGCCCAGGTGTGCCGCCCACCCCTGAGGAACAGAAGGGGCCCAGGTGTGCCCCCCACCCCTGGTCTCAGAGGGCAGGGGACCTCACCTGGGAGCCCAGCAGGCTTCCTAGGCTTGAGTGGGCAGGGAAAATGCCCTCCTCTCCTCTCCTGCTCCTCTGGTCCTGGAGGGCCCCTCCCGCTTGCCTCTCCTGTTCTCCCCTCAGCCTTCCTCCTATGCCCCCAGGACCAATGCGGCCAGGGGGATGGGGGGCCTTGGAGGACAGGGGACCAGGCTGGGAGCTCAGAAGCCTCCCCGGCCCCGAGTGGGCGGGGCAAACGCCCTCTGCTCCTCTCCTGCCCTCCCAGAGGGCCCCTCCCACCTGCCTCTCCTGATCTCCCCGGCTTCAGGGTCACCGATCCTAACTGGCCTCCGCTTCTCCTCCTCCCTCAGTCGCCCAATGTCCTACCGGTTCACTTGCAGGTCCTTCCATCTCCTTGGGCATCAGGGTCCTGCACCAGCGGCCAGCAGGCACTCTAGTTGTGGGAAAACGCTAACTTGGTGTCTTCCCACACTGCCATCTTGACTCCGCCCTGTTGCTCTTTTATTTATATTTTTCCTCTGTTTAAAAATTATTTTTAATTCTTTTTTTTATAAGATATTTGACTTTAATTAGGGCCTTACACATATTTACACGTCAATGGGAATGCTGCAAAAAAGCCACCAATAGTATCATCTCAAAAAAAAAGGAATCACATATTAGTTTTTTACCTTCTTAGGTTTTCCAGAATTTTTTTTTTGAATTTTATTTTTTCTCGCAGTGGTTGCGCGTCCGCCTGCCGATGCAGGGGAACCGGGTTCGCGCCCCGGTCTGGGAGGATCCCGCATGCCGCGGAGCGGCTGGGCCCGTGAGCCATGGCCTCTGAATTTTATTTTTTTTATACAGCAGGTTCTTATTAGTTACCTATTTTATACATATTAGTGTGTACATGTCAATCCCAATCTCCCAATTCATCCCACCCCCACCCCGCCGACCCCCCCTTGGTGTCCATATGTCCATACATTCTGTCAAGTTTCTATTATTTTAGTTGCAACATTGTTTATACAACATTTAAGACATGGGAAAGCATATGTTATATATAGTGGAATACCTATTGGCTTTAGAATTGGACAAATCTATATTCAGGTACAGATTTTTGCTACTTCTTTATGTAGGATTTTGGGTAAAATCTCTTATCCTTACAGAGCCTGGTGTGTGGAAAGTGATTTCTTTTCTTCTCTTCAAATCAAATCAAATCAAATCAAATCAAATCAAAATAAATGAAGCTACTATATTATTGTAAAGACAGCTAGTATTATCAGAAGCCACACAGTTTGGCCTTTGCTCATTCCTGACCAGCTATACTTGAAAGCTATCCTGTTCTGGAATTAGTAGGAAACACAACAGCATCATAGTTCTAGTTTTGAGTCCTAGCTCCTCCACTTCCTAGCACTGTGACCTTGGGCAGGGGAACTTTTTAGCTCCAGTTTTCTCATCTGTTGGGGTTTGACCTGGTTAGTAAGCAACATTCCTATTTTGCTTGCCTGAGTTCAGAACCAACTGAGAAAGAGACATCTGAGTCAGAAAGATTGAGATCAGCATATTACCTTTAGTCCTGCAAAGCTCTTTGGAGAACATGACAAGGATGCAGAGCAGCAAGGGGCTTCCTGATGCAGATCTTCCCCTCTCGGCTGCACGCAGCACCCCGCAACCACAGGAATCCCCGACCCAGGAGAGAGCAGGCTTGTCCAAGCTCACAGAGAGGGAGAACAGAATGCAGCCTCCCTGCAGATGGCAGACACCAAAGGAAACAAGACTTGCTGATCTATTTCCATCTTCCTAATATACTCGTGAAATTTCAATGGGGCTGTGCCTGTTGTTTCTATACAGTAATCGGCATATAATTAGTGTGCAATAAACAAGGGCTGCTACTGTGTGTCCACTACCTTCTCCAGGTAAACTGTCCTGGATGTCTTTGTGGATGAATTGCCAGACCACATAAAGAGAGGCAATGTGGCACAGGGTCAACAGCATGGCTGCTGAAACCAGACGATGTGGATACGAGTCCTGCCTCCTCTACTTCCTGGTGGCATGACCTTGGATGACTTAACCTCTGTGAATCTTAGTTTCTCCACCTGTAAATTGGGGATAGGAGCATTACTACTCATAGAGTCCTTATGAGGGTTAAATAAGCTAAAATTTGTAAAGCACTTGGAGCGGTTCCTGGCACACAGTAAAAATATTTGCTAAATATTAATAAGTAATGAAGACCTAGATGTTTACTATAGGGCCACCCCACTCCCTTGTGGGGTTTAGGACAAAATGATGACATGCTGGACCATCTTTATTAATGAGCACATTACAGGGATTTTTTATCCCTCTGATATCTTTCATCCCTTTCCATTTTGTTCAAAATAAAGAATAACTCTGTGGCTGGCAAAGGGAATGATTCTGAGTTAAACTGCCTTCCATAGTATGTGCAGAGTTTTAGATTTTGGGTCCACAGCCTTCTTTCTCCCTCCCACCATCCTAAATTTCTTGGTTAAATTCCCGGCAAGATGAGGATTATTTATAATTTGGCCCTAACTGCAGCCCAGCAGGAGAACATGTTAATGAGTTCATTAATTAATTAGCTTGCATTTGCATAGTACTTTAGCATTTGCAAAGCCCTTTCGGATTCATTATTTCATTTTATGATCACAATACCCCAGTGAGGAACAAGGCAGGGGTTAGCCAGATTTTCAGACAAGGAGACTGAGGCTCTGTGAGGTTAAGTGGTCGGCCCCAGATAACTTGTTCAGTGGCAGAGCTGGGATCAAACGCAGCTCTCCGTTCATTTTGGGCAGGACTGTGGAGTCTTACAGATCCTCATTTAAATCCTAGCTCCAATTTAGAGTAACCGTGTGATCCTAATCAAGTTACTCAGCCACTATGACTGTTAGTTTTCTCATCTGTAAAACAAAGTTAAAAATAGTATCAACCTCATTAGGACTAATACGAATATTAGCCAAGGTAATACACAGAAAGCACACATTGTAACTACTTGGTCAGTGGTAAGGCTGTTATTATAAAGACTGACGATACATTTCTACTAAACATAACTATGGAAGCACCACATGCAAAGTGCTTTGGGAGAAGGAAGCAGGAGTGAACTGGATCCACTTTATTGCGGTAGAGAATTGGGAAAGCCTTCCCTGAGACACAGTTGAACCTTGACAGGTGAATATAAATTTTTCCAGGCAGAGAAAGATGAAAGAAAATTCCAGGGCGCAAAACTGATGACCCAAATCACAGTGGGGTGAACTTATTTGCTGTCTTTAGGGAAAGGATAGCAATACCAAGGTTAGCTGTTGGCGGAGGATAACTAGTGGTGAAAGTGACGATGGTTGTGTAGAACTGCATGTATCATAAGATATCTAGAGGTTGTGAAGATTGTTAGCTCATGGGCATAGTGACAGTGTAATGTCCTTAGGGATGAAGAAAATGATTGTGGGCTGGACATAGAGACGGCATGAGATACCTAGTGGTTAAGATGAGAGTAAGAGTGTGTGTATAGTGATGGCATAGGGTATACCTAGTGGTTAGGATGATAGGAGTGTTTGTATAGTGATGGCATAGGGTATGCCTAGTGGTTAAGATGATAGTAGGAGTGTGTGTATAGTGATGGCATAGGGTATACCTAGTGGTTAAGATGATAGCAGGAGTGTGTGTATAGTGATGGCATAAGGTATACCTAGTGGTTAAGATGATAGCAGGAGTATGTGTATAGTGATGGCATAGGGTATACCTAGTGGTTAAGATGATAGTAAGAGTGTGTGTATAGTGATGGCATAAGGTATACCTAGTGGTTAAGACGATAGCAGGAGTGTGTGTATAGTGATGGCATAGGGTATACCTAGCGGTTAAGACGATAGCAGGAGTGTGTGTATAGTGATGGCATAGGGTATACCTAGCGGTTAAGACGATAGCAGGAGTGTGTGTATAGTGATGGCATAGGGTATACCTAGCGGTTAGGACGATAGCAGGAGTGTGTGTATAGTGATGGCATAGGGTATACCTAGCGGTTAAGACGATAGCAGGAGTGTGTGTATAGTGATGGCATAGGGTATACCTAGCGGTTAAGACGATAGCAGGAGTGTGTGTATAGTGATGGCATAGGGTATACCTAGCGGTTAAGACGATAGCAGGAGTGTGTGTATAGTGATGGCATAAGGTATACCTAGTGGTTACAGGGCGGTAAAATTTGCCAGCCCCAAATGTGTCTCTTTGGCTTGAGGATTAATTTAGGCTGATTATTTTTAAGAAACAGAAGACTCAGGAAGTCTTTCTTTTTACCTCCCCCTTAGCTGCATAAAGAATTTAGATAAAGAGACTGTACCCCTGGAATAGCGCTATCCCCAGACAGATCTGCAAAGACTATGGGCTTGATGTGGTGCATTAGGGCCTAGAGATTAGAGTCCGCTCTGTGTCCCATTGTCTCTGTCTGGCCTGGCAAACATATGTTGACCAAACATTTGCTTTTCCGTCTCCACGTGAATTGCCTTCCTCCCCTTGGGAGTCCCAAACAACTACCCCCAACCTTCTGTTCTGTCTTTAGATGAAGACGGTATTTAAAGTGAGGTCATCCACCATTTTGGTGAGTTACTCAGTGTCCCATGTATGCATATTAATAAACTGTGTTCGATTTCCTCCTGTTAATCTGTCTCATGTCAATTTAGACCAGCCAGAAGAACCTAGAAGGATAGAGGACAATTTCTTCCTCCCCGACATGGTTGAAATGGTGGTGGGAATGTGGGCGTGGGGATGGACAGACTCCAGTGATGAGATGAGTCAGCACGGCAAGAATTAAATTATGAAGGTCTTAGAATCCCTCACAGTAGGTTTGTACTTTTATGGGAAATCACATGAATGATGCTTGTCTATTTTTTTAAGGAGAGGAAATGATTTTATCTGATATATGTTTCAGAAAGATTACAGTGATTACAAGTGCATGGGAGGGTCGAAGATGAATCTTTTCTATCATAGGAGCAATATTCCTGGCTTAAAATGTCTTTTAAAGAAGAATATGTTTCCCTTTTTTTACTTTAAAAATTTACTCTGTATTTTCTAAGGGTCTGTTTGATTTTGAAGCCTGAAGGGTAAGGTTTACAAGTGCAGACTTGAAAGCACACAGTATCTTCCCATCACCAAAAGGCTTAGACTCATAAATTTATAGAAATTTAGGCTAGCCTGGGACCTTAGAGAACTTTAATTCCAGATTCTCATGGAACAATTTGGGTAACAATAGTCTTCACATATTTCCCCCAGACTTCTGCCTCTGCACACACGTGAATTGGAAGCTCTGACATGTCTTCGAGTCATCTGGCTATGCAGGGGACAAATGAAAGCCATGGATTACTGTTAGATACATGAAGGGCATCAGAGCCCATACATCCCAACATCTCTTATACTATAAAATAGTATCTGGCCAAATAAGTGTGAGGAATGCTTTATCCTAAATTCCCAACTCTGTCCTACCCCCAATGTACGTGCATGTGTGCACTTATGCACACACATACACATATACATACATACACAGGCTTTTATACTTTGGACAGCCACAATTCACATCAGAATGTTAAAGGCTCTGCAGGAAAGACAACAACAACAGAACACAGTGTTTCCCAAAATTAACTGACCATAGAAACAGCATCTTTTTTAAGAAACAACATACCTTTTTTATTTCCCACTTTGAGACACTCTGATTAATTCACTTTTCTAATAATCAGATGAGGTCTGTGAGTTTGCTAGAGCCGTGGAAGCAGTTACTGCTACAGCTCTGATGAGAGTCCAGGTTCAATGCCTGCATATTCTCATTTTTGTAAAAATATTCCAAGTTTGAGTCTCCTGGCCCGAGTCTCCATTATAAAGATATATTTGGGAGAGTGTCAGGACACACAAGAGCACAGATATCTATTAGTTATGACTGTATGAGTCGCTGGAGAATTTTTCCCTCTCTAAGTAACCAATCTGCACTGGGACTCTCTTGTTATAAAATGTCTTGGGGACTGAAGGTTTTATTTCTGTCTCATCTGCTTCCTGCATTTGTAGTTTGTCTAAACAAATTTTTCTTTCAGAACATGAACTACTTGTCTGATTTTTGTTTTTTTAGTACTATGTTGTTTAATTGTGTTTTAATAAAGTCCATGGGAGGAACTCAAAGTGTAGTTTAATCCTTTACGAAAGCAAAAGCATAATGGGAAAATCACCATCTTCTCTAAGTCCAAGTACATTGCAATGGATGCAACTTGGACATCGATGGTTTGTCAGAGACAGGCTTGATGCTGACCAATCCCACTTCTTGGACACAAAGGAAGACTACATTTCCCAACCTCCCTTGAAGTTATTTGGGACCACGTGATTTGGTTTTGGCCAATAGAGTGTGGGTAGGGGTGATGGTACCCAACTTTAGTTTTGGGTCTGAAATCTCATGCAATTTCTTCCTCTCTCTTCCTTTTCTTGGTGACCACGGAGGTCTTATGTGGAAGATGGGGGCACTCCTGGGTGGAAATTCCTGAGTCATTACTGGAGGACAGTCACCAAGAGAGCTAATCAATCAGTACAGGCTGAAGAAGGAACAGACATTTGCAGCATGGAATCACTGAGATATCAGGGTTTATCACTTACTCCAGCCTAGTCTAGACTATTCTTACTAATACAAACAGCATGCCACTGACTTTCGTTTTCCCTGACGTATTTGAGGATTGCCTATTAGGAGGAAGTATTCATTCAAGCATTTGCATAGCTCCTCACAAAAAAAGTCTTGTATCTTTTCTTTCCTTTGAGCCTCCTAGCACCCTTTGGGGAAAATTCAGAAGGTGTTCATCATGCTTCATTTATAGGTGCAGCAGGCATGGCTTAAAGAATACTGTCCACAATAACTCAGGGGGTCAGTGTCTCATCTGAATTCCAAACTCAGGCTTCCTGTCTCCAACTTCAGTGCTCACTCACCATACTCCTTTTGCAAAACTGGCATGGAACTAGCAGGATGGCAAAGCCAGTCTGGTGCATCCAAAATAGCTCATTTCAAATTACCTGTATCCTGAAGTTAGGAGGAATTTAACTATCAAAACTTTAGAGTCAAGCTGGGTCTGAGTCATTCTAAGAGCTTCTTGTTTTTTTAAAAAAATAGACATTATTTTCAGAGTAATGTTAGGTTCAGAACACAACTAAGAGGAAGGTGCAAAGATTTCCCGTATATCTCCTGCTGCCTGCTCACATGTATATCTTCTCCCACTATCAATCTCCCCCAGAAGAGTGGTATATTTGTTACAATTGATGACCCTATATTGACATATCACTATCCCCCAAAGACCGTAGTCTACATGGGGGTTTACTCTTGGTGCTATACATTTTACAGGTTTGGACAAATGTATAATGACATGTATCCACCATTATAGTTTTATACACAGAAGTTTCATGGTTTTTAAGGGCTTCTTTAGTTCTTGTCTATCCTTACTCCTGGGATAGAGCCTTTCAAAAGTCCCAAGAGAAAGCTCCTTCTTGGCAAGCCCTGAACTCAATTTTTAATTACTCCAGCCCCGTAAGATTACTCTGTCCAGCTTCTTGGCCTCTAAATCACCACTTTGTGATCAGCTTCTAAGCCACTCAGATACCTCTTTAGATTCATCAAATGCCTCCAGAAGTAAAGCAGTACCAAATGGCTGGCTCACCTCTCTAGATTTTCCTTCTCTCGAATCTTAGCCTTTCAAGTCTTGGTAGTTCTCAGATGTCTTCAAAAATGATTATTGTTTTTACAATTGACCAAATTGATATAATTTTCTAGTTGTTCTCCATAGGATTGTTGGTCTGAAACAAACTGGTCCTCCATAACCAGAAGCAGAATTCCCTTCCTAAGCACTTTTTGGTAAATCTTTATTTAGCTTTCTTTCATTCAGTCACTTTCTATTGCAGAGGCTCTGGTTGCATTTAAATGTAAATATGTATCTTCACACTGAATTGGGCAGTTATGGCCCCAGAATAGAATTTATGAGGATTGGTATAATTAAGGGAATGTATTAAGCCCTTAAAACTATAGGAATATACCATAGTTATAAAAAATATTTCAGATCTGGGAAAGCAAAATGAACTTGGGATGAGGAGAGACAGAATCGTAAGCTCAGTATTGGAGTCGTGTTCTACCCCACATCTGCCAGGTGTTCCTCTATTCTCCACCTAGAAACCATCCCTCCACTTAATCGAGGGGACCCAGACCTGCCTTTTAATTTGGTAATGGAGATGGGAGACATTCTTTAAGAAATATGTCATGCTAGAATTTAAAGGGATGGGGGATGGAGTAATGGAGAAGGAAACTGCCCCGATTTCTACTTCCCTGACACAGAAATTGAAGAGTATCAAACAAGCCATTTTAATACAAATAAATGATATCACTTTCATAACAGTAGCCAATACACTAGTCTACAGGGTCTACAAGCACATCAGCTTTGGCTACTCTTTTTCTACAATTACATCCAGTGCTAGCACAGAGCCCAACACATGGGAGCTGCTCATCAAGTATTTTTTGCAAGAGACAATGGTTGGAACTTAGAACCCTCTAGTGCTGTTTCCTTTTCTAAAGCTGGAACCAAGAACTATACATCACCAATTTAACCCCCTTATTTTATGAATGAGAAAACTGTGGTCTATATTTGTTGGGTTATTGCTGAAAGCAGATTATAATAAGCAGACAACAAAACCTTAAAAAAAGCCTGACGATTTAGACTTTGTTATGAAGTTACAAATGTAGAAATAGGTGTACAATACTGTAGGTACATAAATATTCAGAAATACCAGTACACATCCATGCAGATCATTTTACCTAAGAACATGGATGAAGGACACTTGGGAGTTATTGAAGGACATTTTGAGTAAATCATCCAGGAAGCAGAGGAAGCTGCATTCCCTAATGTGCCCTCTGGTGTCCTGGGAAGATTATAAGAGCAGACTCTTCCACATTTTTTCTTTTGCGGTGAGTTTGAGTATGTTGGTTAAAGTGATTTAGTACAGGCAAACCTTGTATTTTCTTATTGGATGGTTGCCTTCCACTGTTTTGATAAAATTGTCTCTAACTCTACCTTCCAAGGGAGAATCATCTGCTATCAATGTTTGGCCATTGTCATTTAAGCACATGGAAATGTGGGCTTAAAAGAGAAGATTATATTGAAGTCAAATGTCAAGTCTGATTTTTGAAATGGAAACACCTATTGCTGTCTGAGGTAATTATCAAAATGTGGATCCCCACAAAATAATTTTATTTCAGCCAGCGCCTGTAAGTTCAGATCAGGAAGTGGGTGAAGACTGACTTTTTCTTTTTCTTTATTAGATTCTCTGTGGAGAAAAAAAATAAAAATAAAACCTCTCATTTTAAATTTGTATCAAATGATAAACTTTGCTGACATATTATCTGCAGAAATCAATGCAGCAGCGCCCTGGCTAATTTGGAGTGGAGTTGTTTTGCAACAATTTAGAACATAGCTTGGGAATGAGCTATTCAGCCAGCCTGCATTAAAATTAATTTGATAAAGTATACATTAGCACCCTTGACAGTTCTCTGAGCATAGATTTTAATAGATCAGGGTACGGGGGGCTTGGCCAGTAAAATAAAAACCTCTTCTCTGAGATGCACAGAGAAATTTGCCATCTCACCCTCCCATACTGTGGGACTAAGCCCTTCAGCAATCAGCACAGTACACCAAATTTAAGAATCTTTAAATATCAGTGTGCACCATAGAACGTAATAAACCCACTTTTCAAATAATGTTTCATTCCCCGACATCAAAATGTGTGAGGAGTTTTCTTTTAAATATACTGTAGAAGTTAATTAAGTTCACTCAAGTTTATGGCACGGATTCACTAAGACTACATTGGGATATTTATGACCCACCCAGAACGCAACTCAGTAAAACTTTTGATATGGTGATAAGTGATAAGGATGTCATTTGAGGTTTATTTTTTAATAATAATTTAATTGTCATTGTAAAATGCCTCATAGTTAGGACAGATTAAATTGCCACCAAAACCATTACTAAAATTCATAACCTCTATAAATGTAAAGTGTTTGCTGCTGTATCATAAATAACAGCACTTGTTCCAGGAAAATGAGGTGCCTGAAATAAATTAAGGAAACAAAAACATATAAATGCATTAGATTGCAACAATTTCTGGTTGCTGATGGGAACGCAGCCAAGTGGGGAGGTGGATTCTTTTACTGAGCAAGGGTTACATATGATCTCAATAAATCTTGGGTCCTGGAGGATTTCTTTGGTGTTATTTACCTTATTGACACATTTGGAGGGTGCTGCCTCTCTTGAGCGAGGAAGAGCAAGAGAATCTGAGAACTGGAAGAAATTATATCACTAGCAAAGTGACCTTGTCCAAAGTGCACGGTCTTCTTGAGTTTCATGTTTCTTGCCTGCAAAATGGGATCATATTTTCCAACTGTTCTGAGGGCAGAGAGACAAACTGAGTTTTCTCATGGGGTCCTTTTTTCTTCTAATATATCCGCTAGACTAGTTTGAATAGTCACTTTCCTTGGGAAGCCTTTTTCGATTTCTCAGGTAGGATTGGACCTTCTCTTTCTGCCATTCATCTAATGCCATTTGTCATGGGGTTGTTATCATCACCATCATCATAATTTTATTTAAAAATAATAGTTATTTTATTTTAAAACAGTTTCACACTCACAGAAGAACAGGAAGAATAGTATGGAGAACTCTTGTATGCCCTTTGTCTAGAGATTCCATTTAAGTTTTGCCAATTGTCCCAATATCTTCCATTTTAATAGAAAGGATCAGTCCAGGATCATGTGCTGCATCTAGTTGTCAGGTCACTCTAGTCTTTTGCAGTCTGAATCCGTATCTTGACTTTTATGACCTTGAAGTTTTGTAGACTATGGGCCAGGAATTTTGAACAATGTCCCTCAATTTGAGTTTTTCATGGGGCTGTTATTAAATGCTCAGAGACTGGTTTTGCTCATGAGGGTAGGAGCCACTCAAGGTCAGAGTCTGGGCTGTTCATCTTTGTAACCCCTGTACCCAGCATACTACCAGACATATAGTAGGTGCAAAATGGATCTCAGTGGGATAAGTATACCAATATAACCATTGGTATATTTTGAAAATATGTTTTCATATGTTTAGGGGAAAGGTACAGGCTCTGTGAAAGAAATTCTCTTAAATTTTCTAATTTCACCTTTTGGTACATGACAATTCAGTATCGGGGCAAAGCTGGCTTGGTGTTGGAATGGGTGGCTTTTAGGAATAGCTGGGGTACATATTGAAGAGAAGGACTGGCTGATTTATCCACAGAACTAGCACCTGTCTTAAACATACTGAACTGATAAAACAATGCAGCTGCTGTGGAACTCACACAGAGAAGTAAACATGGAGGCCATATGTAATTCGCTGTCTGTGTTTAATCAGAAATTTTAAAGAAAATTACAGGAGAAGCACAAAGTGCTTCTGATCATTGAAGCCATGGATAGATTTGGTACTCATCTTGGCTCAGAGATATTACCTGGGCTGATTTCTGCTCTTGAAAGGACTTCAGGATTTTACACAGTGGGGAAGAAGAACCAACACTGGGTTGAGAGCTGAAAGATTTGGATTTCAGTTTTGACTCGGCTACTTTCTTTCTCTGTGATCTTGAGTAGATGACGTTCTCTCTCTGGACCTCAGTTTCCTCACATGTAAAATAAAGGGGGTTGTGACGATCCATATGTTTCCTTCCATCCCACATAGAGCACGACTTACCTCTGGATAACCAGCTGGCTCTGAGGGATGGGACACCTGTCAGCTCATTTCTGGGGAATTAGAATATGAGGTCATTCAAGTTGAGAGGTGGAGATGACCCAGCATTTTCACTTTCTCATAGCTGAGTTCTCATTGTTCTTTCGAAGTCACAACCAGACTAGAGAATGACTATAAACTTGTGAGACATACAGGATAAAAGGAGACTGAGCAAAAATGAGAAAGTTTAACTTCCTGGCCCTTGCAGCCAATTACAGCACATACCCTACAAGTCAGGCGTCTCCGCTGTGTTTAACCCAGCAGGAAATAGCCTTGAAGAGACTTCACAATTACTCTCTCAGACATGAAGTAAAACAAAAGATTCCTTATTATTGGGTTGAAAACCTAGGGACAGTAACCAGGAAAAAATAATAAAGTTATAAAAGTTCTTTCTTTTTTAATAGAATTTTGTGTTAGTATTGTAAATTAATGTAAATGTCACTTTAAAAGAGAATACAGAATAGAATCCTAATAAAGTTGGATAGCACCACAGGGGTGGTAGGTAAATTGGGAGAATATCTGATTAGATTTCAAATGTTGCTTTTTAATTTGTGGGACTTCTCTTCTCCCAGTTTATTAGATGTGCTGATTCAGAGTGAGTTTCCTGGGCTTGAAAGGGCTGCATCTCACTTCTAATTCCATATTCACCAGTAGATCACAGAGATTACTGTTTAGCATTTGTGTAGGTTCTGTTTTTGCAAGTGTTTTGAATTATTAGTGAATTCCTTTGAGAAAGTCAAATGGAAGGTTTAGCCAACAAATGGCCTGCAAAGAATCTGAAGCCGAGGGAGGTTAAGCAAATTGAGAACAATGACAAACAAATGAAAGCAGATCGATTTCCTGGTATGTGTCTATCCGGGCTGGTCCAGCTTCTGGAAGGTGGAGATTGGCCCTCACTCATGTATCTCATCAAGCATATCTATACCATGACCTTGTAATAAATACTGATGGAGTTAAAGGTTCTGCCAGCATTAGGTTATAGAAACATCTTTTACTGGGAACTCTTTAATAGCAGAGAGATTCACATAGACAATTTACATTTGATACTTTGCTAATCCCACCCTCACTTACATCTCATTAACCTCCCAATAACCAGGAGCCCTGGGGGGTAGGCTTCTTCTTAATTACTGGAAAATATACCTGGCAGCAGAACCAGGACATTAGAGGTCTAGTTCTGACTTAGCCACACACTAGCTGGGTGACATTGAACAAGTCTCTCCTTTGCTGTGATCCCCATTTTCCTTATCTGGAGGAGTGGGTCAGACTAGATCCAATGTGTCCCACCCAACACTGGTCCCATGAGATACTTCTTGATAAAAGGGCTCTATGGCTAGGGATGTTTGGATAAAGATGTGAACCATACCCACCTCTAAGAGATGCACAACACACTCCAGTACGTTAAAGACTGTGAAAAGGCCAGAAGCAAAGAAATCTGTTTGGTAGCTACTGTTACCAAAATGTATATGATCTAAGGACTCTGTTTCTGAGAAAAACCCATTGACATCCTTTAGATGTTTTGTGGAGCTTTCTTTGGTAGAGCATCTCAAAGAGCTTGTCCAACTCTGATATTTATTGTTTTGGGGTGACTCTCTTTTACAGATAAGAAAAATCTGAGACACAGAGAGAACAAATAACCAGATCAAAGACACATGAACAGGTAGTTAAACCCCTGTTTTAGAATCTTAATAGGAGTTCCTTTCTTTGACAGTTTTTATGCTACAAACAATGGAGAACCACATGGAGAACCACATGGCCTATCCATTCCATGTGGCCACATTTACATTTAAAACTGTAGTTCAGTGTCTAATAGGTCCAAGGCTGCCTCACTGAGCAGCCTTCATTGAGGAAGACCATCTTGGATATAGGGTAGGGTCAGGGCCAGAATGACAGTTAGGCTTAGGATAGAATGCAGCCCTTGTGTGTCCAGAGTGGAGTTTTCTGTCTCTCCCAGGTTGAGTTAGGTAGGGTTTTTGTACATATATCTCTATTGAGGCTCTTCTGCATGTTCTTTTTAAATTATATATTTTAAATATATGCATTTTCTAGATATCCCTTTAGAATTCAGGGTTCTTAGAACAATGTCTGGCGCATAGATGATACTCAGCATCATTTTGAGCCTGGATGACTGAATGACTGAATGAATGAATGAATGAACAAATAAACAAGTACATAAAATGCTAATTGGAACTCTAAACATTTTAAAGCCATGTCTCCACTGTCCCTGCCTGGGACATGGAACAGGATCAAAGCAACTTTGCGCGATTATCTGAGCCCAAGCCGACTTTTATCTCAGTTGTCCTCTCTGGATCCCACAGTCTTCTGCTATTTTTCAGTTTTAACTTTTCCTGGGGCCATATTTTACGTTGGAGATATTTTCCAGTAACACAACACATCGATCCTAAGAACAGAAAAGGTCTTTCTTGGCTGTGTCTCCTTTTCTAAGGAAGGATTTGTTTGTTTGTGTTTCTACGAAATTGAAGCCATCCCCAAAAATAAATCTGGTGGGACGACATTGTGTCAGAAAATAATACTAGGTACCGAGGACATGACGATTAGTGAAGTAAATAGAGGAAGAAAAGGTGCTGGAATTCAAACTCAGTCTTGGAGGTCAGGGAAGGATTTATGGAGGAAATGAGGGCTACACTGAGACCTGAAGAATAAATAGGAGTTAACCAGAAAAAAAGGTAACTGGAAGTGTTACAGACAGAAGGAAGAGCAGGCAAAAAATCCTGAATGTGAGAAAAACAAGTTACATTTGGGGAACTCAAAGGTGTTCGATATGGCTGGAGTAGAGAGAGTGAAGGGGGAGGTGAGAAGGCTGGAGCCATAAGCCCTGAGCTGATAACAGAGTGAACTGCATGCCTCATTTGGCTGTATTTGTGGGCACTGGTGGGGAGGGCCCTGGAGAGTTTCAAGCAGGTATATGATGAGAACGGATTGGCACTTTAGAACAGGTTGACCAGATCTACGTTCTGGCTGCAGAGGGGATGCTAGATTAAGGCAAGACAAAACTCAAGGAGCCTAATTAGGAGCTTGCTATAGTCACTGAAGAAACCACTGTGTCATGGGCTAGGGCAATGATAGTGGGAATAAAAAACTGTTTGGCTTTGAGTTTTTTAAGGAAGCTGAATCAATTTGATGATTAATTAAATGCGACAGATGAGTGAGAGAGATGAATTAAATATGAGTCCCAGCTTTGTGGCCTGAAAACTGGGTGAGAATTGATAGACACCATTCATTGATAATGGCAAAACCAGAGGAGGAATAGGTTTTTAATATTGGGGATTTCATGAGCTGGGGTCTAAGTCATATATTCTCTTCCTCTTCAAAACCATTTGTCAGGGGCCGTTACTACTTACTTGTTTAAAGAATTTACCAGTAAGTATATAAAGCACAATATATAAAAAGGAATTTGGATTCCATACGTAGAAAAGAGCCTATTTATACAACTGGGTATCTATCTACAAATGGGTTGGTGGGGCTAGCCCAGTACAAACAGAGCATTAGCCATATTTTGAAACAATTAATGGCTCATGAAGTTTTGTACATGAGATCACTTGTACCTTTGGGTAATAGAATAAACAAAATAATAAACATAATTTAGAGAGTACTTGTGAGCCATTTGGGTTTTATGTATTTTTGATGAGTTGGAAAAATAGTGGAACTTCTGCTTCAGTATTTTACCTCACAACTAATGTGCTAGTTTCAGGGAGGAACTCTTTAACCCAAGTGTGACTGGGCTGTTTGAAATTCATCTAGATGCATGTGACCAGAAGGATGAAGAAACTTAAGGTAGGTGATATAAGGCACTATTGGGGAAATTTGGGATATTTTCTCCTGAGAAGTAGAAGATGCAAAGAGAGAAGGAGTGAGTGTTCATAAACATACAAATGGCTCTTGTAGGGAGGGTGTGGTTGAGGTTTCTAGATGGTAAAGTGAGAGACAGGAGCTGTGGAGTTGGATATGGATGGGCTCCTGGCTCAGACATGAAGGAAGTGTGCGACCTTGGCAAGTCCTTCAACTCTCCTGAGGCCAGTTTCTTCATCTATTAAATGGAGATAATAATTATATCCATTGCAAAGCTGAATAGGGTAATAAAGAGAATGTGATCACTTGTCAACTCCTATAATTTTATACTTCTACCTCCTTAAGCTAATTCATGTCACTTATCTTCTTCTTTCAGACATCATTGCAAACATCCTTATGACATCTTACATCTACGACTTAATCCTACCCTAACTGAACTCTTGGCCTCTTGTCTTGCTCTCTCCAACCACCAACTGTGCTTTTCACAGAATGATTGTTCTAAATCACAGGGTCTTTCTAAACACATGATCATGTTTTCCACTGGTTAAAACTCCTCCAAAAAGCTCCCTTTAGCTACAAAGTCCAAACTTCTTAGTATATGTTCCAAGTCCCTGAATTATCAGGACCCTCAACTCGTCACTCAAATCACCAGCTTGGGTTTCTGCCATATCAAATTATTGGTGGTTCCCCAAACTTGACTGTATTTTTCAGACCACTGTGCTTTTTCTCAAATTTTCCCTTTATTTGGCATTTCCTTATCCCTTCCCTTTTCCACCCTCACACCAACATCAAATATCTACTGTGACAGAGAATATATGATGTTTCAACACACCAATTTCATTCTACCCCTGGGAGACTACATTTTCCAGCCTTCCAGCATTTAGGGGGTGTCATGTGTTTGAATTCTAGCCAATAGAATGTAAGTGCAAGTAATGTTTGCTAGATAGGATGCTAAAACCTTCTGTGCAAACCTTCGCTAAATTTCTCTTTTCCCTTGTCTCTGGGCCCGATGCAGGTGATCCAGGGGAGGACACTAAGGCATTAGAAGATGGTGGAGTCATTCAACGGAAGAGGCTTGGATACTTGAATGTTTACATGGAGCCCAGATCCTGGTCAACATTCAATGAACTAGAAGAGGAATAAGCAGTAAACCTTTATTATATTAAGCCAGTGATATTTGAGGGTGATTTGTACAGCCTTTAAATTGTCTTCAACAATGATACCTCCTCAGCTTTCAAGATCTCTTCCAGGGATCCTTGTTTGGGTACCAATCTCTGATCTAACGTTTTCCCTTCTGTGACAAGTCCTTCAGCCCCTCTATAATTTGCCAATTGGTGGCAACGATACCCTTCAGTTTATGGTGTTGACTGAAGATTAAGTGAGATAGTCCATGCAAAATATCTGGACAAAAGTGAATACAGCATAAATGCTAGCTTTCATTATGATCTCCAAAATTATTCCAACCCCGAGACTCCATAATTGATGGTTTTCAAAACTCAGAGTCAATCCTGAGAAATGGCCTTAAATGCCTCCCCCACAGTTCTGATGAAACAGTTTTAGCATACAGGCTGTAAGAAATCCGTGGAATGTTAGGGATTACTAAAATCGCCGGGAATGCCTTTCATAAAAACAATCTGATGAAAAGACAATTTAGATTGAATGACCATCAGGGTGTGATCCTGGAGCAGAGACGCTGAAGCAGCAGTTACGAGGAGGAGTCAGGCACTGAAGACGAAAAACGTCATGAGACCAAGTGTTACTGTTATCCTTAGTCGGCTCAAAACTTTGTCACTGAAATAACACGGACCACTAACCATCTGTTCCCTCAAAGCCATAACTCATGCATTTCATGCTCTTCCAATCTAGTGCTTAAAAAATCCCTACCGACTAATTGTATCCAGCGCTGTCATTTGTTATGTATTCTCTCAACACTTATTGGGATGTTTTGCTAGCTGTCCAACCAAAGTTGTAATTAACTCAGTTTCCATGGCGTCACGGAAAAGGCATGGCCTTTGGCATAAGACAGAGTGTCATGGAATCCTGGATTCAACCCTTATTACGTATCTGAAAATGAGCCATTTACTTTACCTCCCTCAGCCTCAGTGTCACTACCCACAAAATGGGGTAACGACATGTATCTTGCTATATTTATGTAATAATTGGACATAATTAACACAGTGACTCGCACATGGTAGGTATTCAATGAATAGTTATACTAGGATATATATCTATCGATATCTATAGATATCCATAGATATACTTTTCTCTTCTCCCGTTTAGATTCTATGCAGTGGAATGCTGAGATAGCTAAATATTATAAGGCTTATGCTATAAACAATCATGCAGAGTTTTGCTCATAACATCTTCAAAATATTTCAGAACAATATTCTGTGTGCTGAGTGCTTCAATAGGAATACCAATATATACTCTCCTTTACATATCACCATTTATTGGATTTAAACACGAGCAGCAGAGACCCACAAAGTAGTGATTTAAATTAAATTAGATGACTTATTCGCTTTCATGTAAAAGAAATCTGAAGATAGATGGTTTTTATGGCTGGTATAATGCCGCCAAGGTATGATCTACTATACAGGCTTCTATCCATCTCCTTTACCATCCTAGGATATTAATTTCATCCTCAGGCAAGTCCACAGTTATATATAGTGTCTAGGTCTTTGACCATTACATGCGTAATGCAAGTTGTAAAAACTGCAAAGGCTGAAAGCTTGTAAGATGAATCAGCTCTCCTTAAGTGGCACTTTCTGGAACTTTCACATGGCACTCGCATCTAGAACTTGGTCATATGGCTACAACTAGCTGCAAGGGAGTCTAAGAAATGTAGGCTTTTATTTCTGGGTTTCAATGCGCCAAATTAAAAAGTTGGGTTTCTATTAACTGAAAAGAAATAAGAAAAGACATGTTAAGGGAAGATGGTGAGCAAGACTGGAGGAAACTGGAAGTATAGCCCAGCAGTTGTTAAGAGGTTTTAACCCAGGGACCAACTCCAGCTGGAGCAGAGGGGTGAGTGGGCTACTAGAGCCATAAATAAGGACCCTGTGGAACAGTGCCATGCCTGGTGGCCCCCTGGGTGAAGGTTGAAGATGGTGACAGTCGTCATACCATGGGTTTGCTCTCCTTGGCTTAACCCAGAGGAGTGACAGGATTTCAGCCTGGGTACTATTGGAAGAGTAGGTATTTTCACACAGTCATGATGGCAAATATTTGTGCTTTTCACTACTTCTTGAAAAATGTTTTCCAAATAATTTTATTTAATCCACTCCCCCAAAAGATGGAATAGGCAGCGATGATTATAATCTGCATTCGGTAGTTGAGAAAATAAATTCAACTGGGGGAAATGCATACAGTCACGTAGCTATCAAGTAAGTAGCAGAGCTAGGCTTTAAACTTCAGCCTCCTGGCTTTAAGTATGGAGCTATTTATATTGGACTTGACAAGCACTTAGAAGCAGTTGTCTTCGGGGTCAGACAAATGTAGGCTTGAATCCATGCTCTACCCTTGTGTGATCTTTTTGTTTTTAAGTGCATAGTATTCACTTTTGGGGGGTATCCAGTTCTGTGAGTGTTAACACATGCATAGGTTCTCGTAAACGCTACCACAAACAGGGTATAGTACACTTCAAACACCTGAAATAATCCCCTTGTGTGGGCCTTTGGAAGGCTTTGCTGTGCAACTAGTGGGGTGCTTCTGCCTACGTTACTATTGAAAGCCAGAGTTCAAAATGACAGCAAGGAGCCATCTCATTATGACTATATGACAGGCATTTGGGCCAGGAAGGTTTGGGCTGCCAGTGACAGACAGTGTAAGTAAAGACGGCTCGAGGCCAAAGGGCACATCTTATCCCGTCTTATCATGAGAAGTCCACAGGTAGGGGGGGTTGCAGGTGCTCCTGGTCCACTTCTCTAGGATGCTCCTGGCTCCATACATTGGCTACAGATGTTCCAGGTGTCACTTTCAGACATAGGCAGAGGCACAAAAGTATCATCTTCTGCTCTTTCCGTCTTAGGAATAAGATAGCCTTGTCTAAAAGCCCCAGGGCAGAGCATCCTTTTCAGGTATCAATGACCAATATTGAGTCACATGTCTTTTGGTTAACTAAGCATGGACAAGAGGAATAGGATTCCCCTGACTGACTTATGCTACTCAGGATACCATGACTGGGACTGGGATGGTGCCAACTTCCCATGGAGCATGTAATTAATTGTATGGTGGGTTCTGGTAAGATGTGGGAAGTGGTATTTTGGATAATGAGTAGGCAACAAACAGGAAGTACACAAGTAGGTTCCTAGTGACAGCTCACTTCCCCTTGCCCTAGACCACTGCATCCCTGTCTGAATCAGCACAGGAGTCAATTAGTAGCCAACTGGAACCTTTCACTCTTGTTAGCGCCCGTGTGTGTGTGTGTCTGTGAGAAAGACAGCAAGGAGAGCGAGATGAGAAAACAACTGCTAGGAACAGTAGTTGGAACATCCATTACCCTACAGTGACAAGAGTATCTTTTTTTTTTCTTATTGTAAATAAAATTAAAATCCCACCAGAAAGCCATTAGTCACTAATCTCTGTATCTTTCCATTTTGTAGTTCCAGTCAGACAATTATTCCAAATCCAAGCAAGGTCAAAAAGAAGGATTAGTTGATTTGGGATTAAAAATATATATGTATAATTTATTCAAGTATTTCCTTTTCATTATGTAAGTTGCAGAATAAAGTTGCTGTATAATTAGAGCATAAATGACTCATCAGAGAGGTTGAATGTTATTTTCCTTTTAATTTTCATTAGGACTTTGCAGTGGTTGGTTGGTAGGGGGCAAACATTTCCGACAAGTTCTAAAACAGGGTTTTATGGGTTTTCATTTAGTGCTGACAACGGATGGACACAAAGCAATAAGATGTCTTAACAGAGGTCAACTAGCAAATCAGCATCAACTTCAGGACTGGGATAGTTATCTTGATTTACAATCCATTTAATCTAGTCTATTCTCTTGATCACTTTCAAAGAGAGTTCATCAATATATGGGCTCCTCGAGAACAGAAGCTGCGTCCCGTTCACCTCTATGTCCCCAAGGATGGCTGACCATAGTAAGTGCTCAGTGGACATTGGCTGAACTGCATTTAGAAACGTCACATAGGTGTCCTTGGTATTCGAGATTGTGCCTATTTTAACCTTAGTGTATTTTTGCACAGATGAAAATACATTTATTTCCCACACCTGTTCTTTTCATTGCGTCCGCCTCAGTAACGGAGAAAGTCAAAGCAATGGGGGAATCAATGAATAGAAAAATATTTATTTTTATGTGACAGGATGGCAAATAGGTTTTGGAAAGACAGAAAATTACCACCCATTAATGCTGATGGGGCAAACTGAAGGAAGGAATTGAATGATCTTGCCCATGGCCACCAAGAACACAGTAGGCCAAGACCAGAATTGTAGTTAATTGAAGAACGATGTTCTACTGTCAGTGTTATGTGGTATGGTTTGGGGTGTGAACTCTCCAAGGAAAGTTCTCAATTAAAAGATGCATCCTGTCTATCGATACCTGAAATTTCACCATTAACATTTGGTCCCATATTAAGTTTTAAATTTGACATTACATTTGCATAATGTTTTTTAGTTTACAAACTACTTTATACTTTATACATTGTTTCATTTGATCCTCACAGCAGGAGGAAGAAATTGGTAGGGGCAGGCATAATTAACCCTATCTTGGAGATTAGGAGACTAAGTTTTCAGAAAGGAAGCCAAGGGGCTTGAAAGCTATGAGTCTGCTGGCTTCAAATTAACCAACCCTTTGTTCACTGCCCCCCATACCCTGTGAACCTTCCCTATTGCCATTAGTTGGAATTAATTCTTCCGTGGTCTGTGTTATAGTACATCTGATAGATCCTGCTACTATTTGACTGGTTCTGCTTTGTTCATAAAGAATCTCAACACTTCTAAAGAACTTAAAGTTGGTCTGGTCCAAACAGACATCTGATGCTTGAATTCCATCTATATTATCCTTTGCAAGGAGTTGGCCGGGCTCCTTGAATACTTCCGTTCACAGGGATCTCACTACCTCTCCAGATAGCCTGTTTCCTTAAACAGCCCTCTTACAAAATTCTCCATTTTAGATTGATTTCTGTCTCCCTGGGAGAATATGAACTCTTTACAGACAAGGCTGGGGTCCTTATCATTCCTGTATCACATCCACTTCCTCCCATTGTAGCAGAAGCTGAATAAAAGTTTGTTGAATGAATAAATCAGTAGATGAACGGTTGGCTGAATTTCTAATAAAACCTTCAAACAGTTCTGTCTAGTATCTTTTAGAAGCTATTGACCTGACACCCAAGGTGTTTTTAGTTGCTAATTTATTTTCCTCTGGTTGGGGTTTTGGAATTTCTAATGCAAATTATTTTTGAAATACAAAGCACAAGCCATGGGTCTGGCCTCTCATAAACTGGATGCATATCAAAACTGAGTGCAAGGAGATGCGAGATACGAAAGTGTAATAATATAGGAGCAGCCAGCAGCGGGGAGATATAAACTGATAACTGGCTGCAGGGAGATAACAGCTAAGTCAGGGGGAAGACAGGGATGTTGCTTCATACTGGAAAGCAGCAAACAACAGAATGATTAGTTGGAGGTGGCAGGACATGGTAGGAAGGCAGGGAGGGACATCCTAGCAGTTAAGCTCCTGCAGGCTGGCACAGCCTGCACTGTGATTTCAGCTCTACTACTTACCAGCTGCCTGGCCCTGGAAAAGCCACTTACTTCCTCTACCATCCAGTTTCCTACATAGAAACTAGAGATTAAATGAGTTAATGCATAAAAAGCACCTAGGACATCAGCGCGTGGCATGTAAGTTATGTTTGTGATGGGACTGGTGGTCAGGCAGCCTGGATTCTAGCCCTGCGTCTGTCTCTAACTAGCTGTGTGAGTTGATCTCCAGGAGTGCTTGTCCCAAGTCATCCATAATGTTGGGATGATAATGCACTGCATGGAATGGCTACGGTGATTAAATGAGGTAAATACATTATCCTGTTCATTAGCTAGTTGTCAACTGCTCTGAGATTCAGATAAGGTCATTAGAACCCCGCTCATTCTTCATCTTGTGGATACCCAAGCCTTTACCAAGATACCTGGGAATTCCTGGAGCGCTTACGTCCCTAGCACCACCTGGGACTCAGAGCTCCTGCACTGTTGAGAACTGACTTTCTTTGGCATCATGTCTACCCTGAGGTGAGGCTCAGCTTCTTCTTTGATTTTTAGAATAATCACAACTAGTCCTCATTCCGGGTACTTGTGAATTAGGTAGACACTGCTAATGACCTGAAGGAGTGTGTGTGTGTGTGTGTGTGTGTGTGTGTGTGTGTGTGTGTTGGGGGATGGGGAAAAGCCACATCCACAACTTTCAGCCTCCCACCATGTATATGGCCTTCCTCCCACCCAGATTGTCAAGGATATCCCAAATTATTCTCTTTTTTATAAAGAGCAATTGATCTCTTCCTCAATTGCTGTTTTGGTACCAGCTGATATTCAAGTGTGTGATCCCATCTTCCATCCTATGCATTTACTAAGAGACTTTTCCAAATAAAGAAAGCCCCCTTTTGATTGTCCCCCAAGGTAACTTGTAAGTCTATAAAATTTGACTAGGTTTTCTATAACTGTTACTTCACCCACATTCATGTTCAGTTAAATAACCCTCACTCCTGGTCTCTTCCTTTTGCCTGGTGAGATGCCATCACGTCTATGAATTCTGCTCCCTGAAGAATGGAGAAATATCATCCTGAACACTGAAAACAGAGCACCGTTCAGCCATTTCCCACAGGAAGCCAGGATTAAAGTCATCCAAACTTGCACTAAACCCCGACTCAGGCCCGGCTGACACTGATAACACAGGAACTTACTCTGAACTGAGGATCTAAAAATGTTCAAGGAACAAAGGAACCAATCAGGCAATAAATACATGAAGAGGAGTTATCCAAGTGCAGAGGAAAAAAGGAAGGAAAAAAACTGGTCTGAACATTTCTCTCTAGACTCTGACACCACCCCTCTTACCATGCTCTGATAACTCCCCAAAGGCCAAGCTTCCCATCCATGCAAGGAAGAAAACAATTGGCCAGATTTCTTTTTTTCTAAGAAGGAAACATTTCTCCCTATCTGTTTTACAAAATTTTTGGAAGGTGATGAGCAGGTTTAAAGAAAATAAATGGAAGTTTTATAATGAGAGAGACCCATGCATCCATTTGTAAGTTGCCATCATGACCTCTATAGAGCAATTCTCCAAAAAGGTGAACTTTCACGCATTCAGCTAAATGTGAATCAGTGCTGAGAGCCAGACACTGCACTAGGCTCCATGAGTTCTGAAGACAGAGACAGTCCTTGCCATAGTGGTACTTATATCATAGGCAAATAATCATGTAAATTACTATGATTATTTTAATGCATATCTTGTAGGAGAACCACAGGCTTCCATCAAAGTACAATAGGAGGACCTGACCTAGTCTGAGGGGCCAGGGAAGGTGTGCACAAGGAAGGAACGTCTGAGTTGACATCTGTGGTTAACTGAATGTGCCAACGTCATTAGGCTCAAGTATCCAGTTACTGAAACACACGTTACTCTGGGTGTTTCTATGAAGGCATTTTGTAGGTGTGGTTACATCTATCATCAGTTGACTTTATGTAAAGGAGCTATCCCTGAATAATGAGGGTGGGCCACACCCAATCAGTTGAAGGCCTTAAGAACAAAAACTGAGGTTTCCAGAGAGGGAGAAATTCTGCTTTAAGACTACAGCATCAACTCCTGCCTGTGTTTCCAGTCTGTCAGCCTGCCCTATGGATTTTGGAATTGCCAGATTACAATTGCAGGAGGCAATTCCATGAAAGACAGATAGATAGATGATAGATAGATAGATAGATAGATAGAAAAAATACAAACACATGCACACAATTGCCAATTGGTTTTGTTTTTTTGGAGATCCCAACTGATATGTCCAAAGACGTGTAGGATTTAGGTAGGTGAAGAGTGAAGTGAAGTTCAGGGAGGAGTTCCAGGCAGAGGGAATGACCTTGTGAAAGTCCTGTTTACCATTTCACACTTCTGTCTTTAATGCCTCCAACGGCCCCTGGTTCTGCTTTTCGAATTCCTCAGAAAATCTGCCTACTTACCTTTCCTGCAGCTACCTTGATGCAACTCCCGGCCCTCCAGGTATTGAATGTCCTGTCCACAATGGAATCAGAGGGGAGTCCAGGGAGACCCTTGTGCAGACAGACAGGCCCTTGAGCTTGGAGTCTAGTACTAGTGCCCTGGGTTTAAGCCCAGATCCCCACTTCTTCCCTGGGAATCCTTGGGCATGTAACTAACTCTCTCTGGGACTCAAGAGTTGTTTTTCCTGTTCTATAAAATGTGAAAGATAATAATAAGGGTTAGTATTTATTGAGCTCTTAATATATTCCATGCACTATTCTAAGCATGTTAGTATTGATTCAGTTCATCCCTTCAACAATCCTATGAGGTGAGAACTATTGTTAACCACACTTCATGGATGAGAAGCTGAACAGGTGGGGAGGTGCTCAAGGCCCCGCAGCCTGCAGGTCTCAGGTGCAGGCTTTGAGCGCAGGTGGAGCCCAGCTCTATACTCTTTGCTCATAATCACCACCAACAATAATCCCTATATGTCCCTCACCTTACAAGGCAGTTGTAAGTATTAGCTATCAAAGGGCTTTTTAAAACCCAGAAAGCTTCATGAATGGAGATTATTATCTTACTATTTTTTTCTTCATCTCTGAAGAAGGCTCTGAAATGTTTTCCCATTTGTTTTAAGGTTTGCCTTAGTTTTACTGGGTATTTATTTTCTAAGTGTCAGGCTCTGCAAGACAGCCTTTGATTGTGGCATCAATCCCACAAGGAAGACATTTTATCTTTGTTCTAGGGCTGGGGGCACTCAGACAGGTGAAGTGAAAGGCAAGTAATGTGCCCCAGGTCACACACCTGAGATTTGGACCTGGATTTGTCTGATGGGATAGTCCAAGCTGATAAATACTTCCTAAGCTTCTAACACACGTACCAGCCTCTCTGCCATTCATACTTGATGGGCAGCGTGGTGCCAGTCCCAGTCCTGGATTTCTTCCTCCCTGGATTTTCCACTTCGGAGGAAGAAACAGTTTCATCACCTTTTTAACAAATTTGCATTAATCTTTTTTGAACACACATTCTCCAGTTATGATTTTGATTTATGGATTTGATCTGCCTTCTTTCTTCAGCAACGTCTGTGGCTTGCTCCGATGTGGAAATGCAGGGAGCCTCATCTGTGTCCTTCTCCTTCCGTCCTCCTGCCCAGCCTGGGGTCCCTTCTTCTTTCACTTGTGTTCTCTCTTCTTTGGATTTGTTCTTCTCTTTTCTCACTCACATCCCTGCTTGCCTGTCCTTTATCTTGCAGCTGCAGCGCCTGCTGCAATAAGCTCTGAAGCAATTTTGAGGTTCTGCTTGTTTTGGAAATAAACTATCCCTCACACACTCACACACACCTTGTGTCCTCCTAATGGGAGTACGTGGTGTGCGTTTGTATGCGGTTCTGGTACAAAAAGGACTGCAGACTCCAGGAGAGACCCAGGCAGATGTTCCAAGAGCAGAGGTGTTTTCATAGAGAGGGCATCTTGTAATTCACTTCAGTTTTGTTTTAACTCAGTACCAGTTGACTGCTTACTGTGTGCTTAGACTATACTGAAATTTTCTAAAGCATAAATATTGTGTAGCTCTCTTCATACCAGAATTAATAAGGATATTTGGGAATAGGTGAAGAGATCAGGGGATGAAGAAAATAGAGATAAATGGGATGAATTTTGCAATGCATTCTGGAAAAAACAAAGGGAGCAGCTGCACAGAATGTCCAGGCCATGTCCGCAGGTTTCCAAGAGTGTGGGGTGGTTCTGTGAAAGTGTGGGCATGTGGAAGGGGACGGGCTGGTGGAGGAGTAACATCTATGGAGGTTTATAAAATCTCACATGCTGTAGAAGAGTATTGAAAAATGAGAATAGGATACTTTGATGTGACTGTTTTGATGTTATAAGTTTGCAAACAATTTGATGTGGTCTAAAATAGAAACCTTTAAACCTTCAGCTTTTATTTCTATTGCACAGTAATGTGAAAAGAAATCATCCTCAGCCCATTCCTGATCCTCTCCTTAAACCTTGATTCATGCATAAGATCGACCCCCTTTTTCATGGTGTCTTTAGGTCTCCCCACATCCCCATGTCATGGTTCATCCCCTGTAGCTGCCAAACCTCCAACTGGCTGTGCCGAAAAGGCCTGCTTAAAGAGTAACACCTGCACGAACAGAGATTCCTTTATAGCCATGCTGAGATGAATAAGGCAAATAAAAATTTCCCAAAGCTTTTATCTACCTGAAGCAACTAAGTTACTCTGTATTTCTTAGCATATGTGAATCTTGCAAGGGAGGCATCAATAAGGAAGCTGTGACAATTTCTGACTCAAAGTCTACTTTGTCTGATATAAATATAGTTACCTTTGCTCTCTTTTGGTTACTATTTGCAAGGAATACCTTTTTCTATCCTTCGACTTTCAGCCTATGTGTGTTCTTAAATCTAAAGTAAGTCTCCTATAAACAGTATTTAGTTGAATCTTTTTTAAAACATCCATTCAGCCACTCCGTATCTTTTGATTTGTGAGTTTAATCCATTTACATTTAAAGTAATTATTGATAGAGAATAACTTACTATTGCCATTTTGTTAATCGTTTTCTATATTCCCTGTAGTCCTTTTGTTCTTCTTTCCTCTCTTGTGTCTTTATTTGTGTTTTATTGATTTTTTTTGTATTGATATGCTTTAATTCTTTTCTCTTTTTCTTTTGTGTATCTTCTACAGGTATTTTCTTTGTGGTTACCATGGGGCTTACATAAAACATCTTGCAGTTATAATAGCCTATTTTTAAGTTGATAAAAACTTAACTTCACAAGAGACAAAAAAGGACACTGTGTAATAATAAAGGGGTCAATTCACCAGGAAGATATAACAATTATAAATATATATGCACGGGCTTCCCTGGTGGCGCAGTGGTTGCGCGTCCGCCTGCCGATGCAGGGGAACCGGGTTCGCGCCCCGGTCTGGGAGGATCCCACATGCCGCGGAGCGGC
>NC_041222.1:6135325-6143054 GCF_002837175.3 Physeter macrocephalus
GGGAGGCCCACATACCACAAAAAAAAAAAAAAAAAAAAAAAAAAAATATATATATATATATATATATATATATATATATATATATATATGCACCCAACATCAGAGCACCTAAACATATAAGGCAAACACTGACAAAACTGAAAGGAGAAACAGACAGCAATACAATAATAGTAGGAGACTTTAATTGACCCACTTTCAATAATGGATGGAACATCCAGACAGAAAATAAGGGAAGAGTGGACTTGAACAACACTATAGACCAAACGGACCTAACAGACATATATAGAACATTCCACTCAGTGGCAAGAGATTATACATTCTTCTTAAGTGCACAAAGAACATTCTCCAGGACAGATGACATGTTAAGTAATAAAACGAGTCCTAACAAATTTAAGAATGTTGAAATCATCCCAAGTATCATTTTTGACTACAGTGGGATGAAATTAGAAATCACCAGCAGAAGAAAAACTGGAAAATTCACAAATATGTGGAAATTAAACAACACATTTCTGAACAGCCAATGCATCAAAAAATAAATCAAAAGGGAAATTCTAAAATATCTTGAGACAAACAAAAATGAAAACACAACACACCAAAATCTAGAGGATGAAGCAAAAGCAGTACCAAGAGAGATTATAGCAATAAATGCCGACATCGAAAAAGAAGAAAAACTTCAAATAAACAACCTGACTTTATACTTCAAGGCATTAGAAAAAGAAGAACAAACTAAGCTCAAAGTTAGTAGAAGGAAGGAAATAATAAAAACTAGAGCAGAGATAAATGAAATAGAGAGTAGAAAAACAGTAGAAAAATCAATGAAACAAAGAGGTGGTTAAAAATTAAGAAGCAAACCTTACCATATGTGACAACATGGATGAACCCTGAGGACACTGTGCTAAGTGAAAAAAGCCAGTCACAGAAGGACAAATACTGCATGATCCCACGCATATGAGGCATCTTAAATAGTCAGATTCATAGAAGCAGAGAGTAGAATGGTGGTTGCCATGGGTCAGGCTGAGGGGGAAATGAGGAGTTGCTATTCAACACGTATAAAGTTTGAATTATGCAAGTTAAATAAATTCTAGAGATCTGCTGTACAATGCTATTCCTACAGTTAATAATACTGTATTGTACTCTTATAATTTTGTTGACAGTAGATCTCATATTATGTGTTCTTATCACAATAAAAACAAAACAAGTAAACAAAAATAAGAAAGTCACAATAAGAAAATAAGAAAGTGGGTCAATTAATTTGTTTCTTTTGTGGGAGAAAGGTAGCATGCTACAATGCAAAGATTCAAAAGAAACTCAGGATGTGTGGTTACAAGTCTCAGTTCTGCTTCTTGGTAGTTCTGAATTATTAAAAAATAATTTTATCCTTCTGAGCTTTGATTTCTTCAATCTGTAAAATGGGAATAAAATGATCTGCCTGACTGGTGTCACAAGATTATTATTACTGTAGTTTACATTCTAAATTCCAAAGCTTTTCCAAAGACCCACCATCAATTTTGGTTCAGAAATTATTTTCTCATCTTCCTCATGAAAATTCCAAAGCTCAGTGAGGTTTAGTGACATACTCAAGATCACACAGCTAGCAAACAAGGGAGCTGAAATTAGAATCCAGGTCTTCTAGTTTCTAGTACAGTGCTTTTCTTGGTACAGGGCTTCCATGTTACATAATTTGAGGAATGGCATTGCTGTCTTCAAAAGTGTTTTCTTATCATCCTGCCATTGTTTATATTAGCATTAAATCTTGATCAGCTTTCTGGAGACATGTGCTTTCTAACTGGGATAAGGCATTTGAGAGATGATGAAAGTTGGATGCTGGCTTAGTGAGGCCCCCTAGAAAGCTGCGTGTGCACATGTATATGTGTGCGTGTAAAAATACTTTCTCCTTTAAGGGGAAGGTACAAGAGAAATTGGAAGGTTTGGGTGCCCCCTTCAGTTTTCCTCAAGGTAATTACTCACTGAGGATGAACAAAATGATGGAGAAATATTCCATGTGTAATTGGGCACTTTTACCTGGACATGATTTTCTGAGCAGTCCTTATATCTGATACATGAGCCAAAAATTAGCCTACACACAGATAGCCCACATGCAATAACAGTACAAATTACATCCTCAATGGGAACAAAGAAGCCTTCCTCCCAGAGACCCTTGAAATTTTCACCTTGGCCAGAACCCCACGGTTTCATCTATTAGACTTGCTTGCTCCAGGGAGCTCTCAGAAGTAGGATCTTCTGGGCTAGGATCCAAAGTCTTTCTGGTATTAAAAAGGCACATCCCTACATAAAGATAACAATCTTATTAGGGAAACAGTCCATTTATCCCATCCTTTCATCCTGGAAAATCAAACAGAATTCACAACTCTTCATTTATAAAGATCTCAACAATATTCTTAACAATTTTGCCATCAGCTAGTCCTGCTGTGAGGGTCTTTTTTTATTCTTAAGTCTAGACACCCAGCTCCTGGCATAATCTATAGTGTCTGAAGCTAGGGGATAGGTGGGGATGGATGAAGAAATTTCGAAATTTCCACAGAGAGCTTGCGGGAGTTTGTGGGGCATCAAAAAGCTCTTAGAGAAAAGTTGACAGATGACTTCAGAATAAATGAATCCCTTAAAACATTCAGGGTGTAAAATATTAATGGAACCAGTCCTTGGCCCCAAAAGCATTTGAGATTTTTTTCAGTGATGCCAAAACCTTTGAAAAATAGTTAAGCAATGTTTAATGACCTGGAAAAGCTGAGCTGTTCACCCATTCCTGTGTTATTTGTGAAGCGCTTGAAAGAATCCCCTGACAGAACACCATATCTGCAGGGACTCCATTAAGGATGGCCCCTTGGAGGTTCTTGTAAAAGAGGGTGGGAACGAAAAGCTGAGTAAGAGTCTCATCAGGGAAATGAAAAACATTTTGGAAGTGTTTCCATATTGAATTGAGTTGCATTAGTCATTCCCCTGGAAGAGGCTCCAGTGTTACCAGCAGAAAAAAGAAAGAAACTAAAAAATCAAGATTAAAGTCTGCATTATAATGACTACCACACTGAGAGAACTGCCCATCTGCTTTTATAAAGGAACAACAGGGCATAGTTTGGAGTTGCAGAGACAATTATTAACGTGAGGATATACTGAATCCTGCCCCCAACCCCGAATTATCATTGCAATGATTTAGAAAGGATAGGGCAAGGAAACAGAGGTGAGCTCTGAGAACCTACTGTGTCCCAGGCACTGTGCTGAATGTTTTCACACTTTTAAAATCTTAATTATCATTAAACATTACTATATCTATTTTACAGAACTAGAAAATTGAAGATAAAGATGTTGAATCATTTGCATAAGGAAACACAGCTGATAAATATCAGTACCTTGATTTGAATCCAGATCTATTTAATCCCAAAGCCCATGTTAAAAAAAAAAATTGGGCTTCCCTGGTGGCACAGTGGTTGAGAGTCCGCCTGCCGATGCAGGAGACACGGGTTCGTGCCCCGGTCCGGGAAGATCCCACATGCCGCGGAGCGGCTGGGCCCGTGAGCCATGGCCACTGAGCCTGCACGTCCGGATCCTGTGCTCCGCAATGGGAGAGGCCACAACAGTGAGAGGCCCGCGTACCGTGAAAAAAAAATAAATAAATAAAAAAAATAAAAATAAAAAAAAATTGCATGATGCAATCTCCTTTCCTGAAAATCTACCCATTCTTCTAAGTTCAGGTCTTCCTACGGGGAACCTAGTTTAGGTCTAGTTTCAGAAGGATTGTAGACCAGTATCTTTAATACTTTCTAAAGACACCAGAATATGTGAAGTAAGACTTGGAAATCTAAAATAAACAGTTTTATCTATCTATCTATCTATCTATCTATCTATCTATCTATCTATCTATCTATCTATGTATTTATGGTAATACAGTTTTCTAGAATAGCAGAACTATTGTCTTTTTTTAAGAAAAAATTCTAACACTGGCTTGGCCATTTCTAGTTTTATGAGTATGGGTAGTTCACATAACATTTCTTAGAATTTTATAAACTGTAAAATAAAATAACATTTTCTGTGACTTACCTATATAATTGTCATGAAGAGCAAATAAGATCAAGCAAAGTGATCAATCAAAATATGAAATTACTATTGTGACTCAATTGTAAAGGTCTTTATATAGTTTCTTAAATAGGGAAATTTTGGTATATGCCTAAAGAAATGTTACATTGAAAATTAAGGATGATCCTTTTTTAAATTTTCCTGACCTTCTTGGAAACCTTTATTTTTCTTTAGATAGGGTGTTATCTGGAAATTAACAGGGGGCACTTTAAAGAATCCATAAACCCCTTGGTACTACATTCAAAATTTTGTTTATATTTGGTTTCTGGGGGGAGGGTCCATACCATTCACTGTATTTCCCAAATGAGTGCATGACTATAAAAAAGTTTAAAAAGCACCGAGGGTCTAAATTGTATAATCCTATAGCCTTGGATATTGAGCTACGGTTTGAAGGGATTGATAATTTCATACACTTTACCAGTCAAGAACCAGTCAGGAAAGCAGAAACCACACTATGTATTTCAACAAAGGCTACCTAACATGGGGAATTAGTTCTACCAGTTTTAGAGAGCTGTACAAGAAAACAAGGAAACACCAAGAATATTTCATAGACAATAAATGTTGAGAGAAGCTACTAAGTTTAGGGATGGGGAACTGAAGGAAAGAGGTTAGCGTAACCAGGATCTTGGAGCTCTCTGGAGGGGCTCCACAGAGCTGGTAGTCAGACCTCTGAAAATAGAAGTACCATATAACCTCTGAAGAAGCATGATAAGACTGCCCCAAGAAGTGAAGAAAGAAGCTTGATGCTGCAGCAAATACCACTGAGATGACTTTGGCCACAGCACAAATAGGAAAGTGGTCCCTTTCCTCCTCCTTATTTCTTCCAATCTCCTTCCAGTACCTCCCATTATCAGATCCTAGCAAAAAGCCAGGGAGCTGACAAAGGAGTCCAGGAAATGTAGTTTGTAGAGTCCGTAGATCTGACATCACAGAATAGAGTATTTAAAGGTAAATAATTTCCATACTGTGCCTTTTAGTGCTGTCTATAAAGAGAACATAATAGGAATTCCCTTATCTGTTTGGAAGGAACTATTCAATATACTTGAAATTGTATATCAGTGATCCTGCTATTTCACACACATCCAGACTTAACTGAACTAAAATCCTATGCATATTCCAGACAGCTCCCTGATGTTTTTTTAAGGATCCATGTCAGGACAAGGATTACTACTTACATGATCTAATGGGACTTAGGAATGGGGAGGCCTTGTCACCATTCTGGTTGGCTTAACCAAAGATATGAGTGTTGAGATTGAAGTACAGGCAGTAGTTCAAGTATCCATGAGGCCAAGATGAACGTGGGAGAGTAAATTTTCTGAGTAAGAAAGAGAGAAGGAGCTAAGCATTTGGAGATTCAAGACGAGGCCAAAGAACAAACTTTCTTGCAATCCTCGTACCAAAGGCTTCAAGGAAAGCAGATATACTCATGATAGATATGGCTAGAGGTCCAAATACCTGGTATGGAAAAGTCAATCACCAGACTCAAGCAGATCCTTAAAGGTTACTGACAGGTCTTCTAAATTTGTGTTCTTTTAGGTAGACTTGACCTTCCATGTGAGCCATGGTAGTTCCTCGTTGGATAAATCCCATCTTCTATTAAGGCCAGAAGAGTAAACCAAGAAGGCAGGGGTGGGCTACCTTAGGACAGAACCCAGCAGAGGAATTCAGGTGCCCGGGAGAGCGGCAGCACCAGCTGGAGCTCTCCATGGCTCTGACATGAATAGTACACATGAGCCCATGGGCACTCATGGCCCTGATACTGCCTTGCTCATTTCCTAGGTTCTACCTTAAATCTCCCTACTCTGGTAAGCTTGCTATTATCCTCCTCTGGATGCTTAGTCTTTATATCAAACTTTATTAATAAAAAAACCCCAAAATTATATGGTGCTTATACCTCTTAAAAGGCCTTTAATGTCTATTAACATAATTAATCATCCATTAAGCCAATGAAATTGGAACTGATGATTTCACTTTCCTTTACAGGTAAGGAAATTGAGGCTTCAAGGTTAACTGACATGCTGAAGGACATATTTTTTAATGGCTCATCAGGGACTTGAACCCAGGCCTTCTAATCCAAAGCCTGTGATGTTTCTACTTTATGTCGTTACTTTAGAGATTAAAATACTCAGACCTTGTGACTGCTCCAATCAATATTATGAGTCACTATGATAGATCTACATACATTGGAAAAATAAACTATGGTTCAAATATATTTGTGAAACATTGAATACTGTATCCCCATCTACATAATTCATAATACATAGTGGGATATCAAAAACTCTTAAAAGCCTTACAGGAAAAGAAACTCTACTTTTTGTTTAAATTAGAATTTTCTCATTTTTTAGACCACAGATCATTCATTGATATGAGGCATCCATTTATATCAAATGTTATACTGGTGTTTCATGAAACACTGGGGAAATATGGCCTCATCCCATATTCTGACCCTTGACCTTTCAGAATCAAAATTTATCCTCTCCATAGACTGTCACACAGCCAGTGGGAGTATTCAGGCAAGGCTGATGGCTAGTTAGAGGAATTTCCCAATATTGGCTACAGGTTGCCACACCGTAGCTATCCTCTCATCAGACTCAGTGACTGGGAAAAATGATTTTAATATTCACAAGAATTTCATTGTAGAAAGATATCAGTGCTGATGATTCAAGGTGATTCCATCTACCTTATGGCCCATATTTTGTTTTTAAATTACTAGCTTCTAAATGCCCTGTGGTCATTCATTATTTATTAACCTTCAGTGTACTCAGTGGCTCCCTCCTATAAAATGGCCATCTTGGAAACAAGTAATTTGTGGTGTGGTGGTTATTAGTAGCTACTCAGATTGAAAAATGTTAATAAGAAATTAATTAGGCAACACAGCTGGAAAGAAAACAGAAGAACAGTGAGTGATGGGCAATTATAAGGAAACATGGAACACATTTCAACCCGTAAGAGTGGCAAAAACTCTGATCTACACTATTTTTAAAAATCTCTCTATGTTCTCAGTCACTTGTACTTTGACATTGTATCTCAAAAAGAAATGCAGCAGACATTCATTGAACATCCTGTCCTAGGCGTTATGTAAGAGGGACTGGAGGAGGCAGATTAATTCCTTGCCTTAAGTCTCTTGCGCTCTAGTAACTAGGAGGTAGGCATGCAAAACACTGCCCATACACTCTAGAAAACAAATAAAACTGAGATATGAACCACAGAAGAGGCAAAGTAATTTCTGACAGGGTGGTAGCCTGGGAAAGCTTCACAGAAGTTACGTTCAAATTGCAACTTGCATGTGCATAGGAAATCTCTCCCAGCCTCTCTCCCCAGGGTCCTCTTCTGCCCCACTGCTCTCTGCCCACCACTCTCTAGCCTCAGTGGCCTTCTCTCTCTGGCTCCACCCTCAGGACCTTTGCATGTGCTGTTTCCTCTGCTTGAAATCTTGCCTTCTTTGACCTCTCTAACTTTACTTGACTTTCAAGTCTCTCCTCAGGGAGGCCTAACCTGATAACCTCCACCCAATATAGGCTCAATCTCCCACATTGTTCTTCTCATGACATTTTGATAAGTTCATTTATAGCAAATATCATACTTTTTACTTCTGTATTTTTTTTTTTTTTTTTTTTTTTTTTTTTTTTTTTGTGGTATA
>NC_041222.1:6143069-6174119 GCF_002837175.3 Physeter macrocephalus
CGGGCCTCCCTCTGTTGTGGCCTCTCCCGTTGCGGAGCACAGGCTCCGGACGCGAAGGCTCAGCGGCCATGGCTCATGGGCCCAGCCGCTCCGCGGCACGTGGGATTCTCCCAGACCGGGTCGCGAACCCGGTTCCCCCGCATTGGCAGGCGGACGCACAACCACTGCGCCACCAGGGAAGCCCTGTTCTTCTCATGACATTTTGATAAGTTCATTTATAGCAAATATCATACTTTTTACTTCTGTATTTTTAATATGTTTGTTTGTTTCTCTTCTGCATTGTGTTGTACCTCCATGAGATCAGTAGCTGGGTCTATTTTGTTTAGTACTGTACAGGCACATCTCTTTTTCTGTTTTGTTTTGTTCAATTTTATTGGAGTATAGTTGATTTATAATGTTGTGTTAGTTTCAGGTGTATAGCAAAGTGATTCAGTTATACACAAACATATATTCATTCTTTTTTAGATTCTTTACCCATATAGGTTATTGCAGAATATTGAGTAGAATTCCCTGTGCTATACAGTCGGTCCTTGTTGGTTATCTATTTTATATATAGCAGTGTGTGTATGTTCATCCCAAGCTCCTGATTTATCCCTTCCCCAACCCCACGTTTCCCCTTTGGTAACCAAAGGTTTGTTTTTGAAATCTGTGAGTCTGTTTCTGTTTTGTAAATAAGTTCACCTGTATCACTTTTTAAAATTAGATTCCACATATGAGTGCTATCATATGATATTTGTCTTTCTCTGTCTGACTTACTTCATGGGCACATCTCATTTTATTGTGCTTCACAGATACTGTGTTTTTTACAAATTGAAGGATTGTGGCAACCTTGTGCTGTCAGATGATGGTTAGCATCTTTTAGCAATAACGTATTTTAAAATTAAGGTACACACATTTTTTTAGACAATGTCATTGCACACTTAATAGACTACACTATAGTGTAAGCATAACTTTTTTTGTTTGTTTGTTTGTTTGTTTTTGTTTTTTTGCGGTACGCGGGCCTCTCACTGCTGTGGCCTCTCCCGTTGTGGAGCACAGGCTCCGGACGCGCAGGCTCACGGGCCCAGCCGCTCCGCGGCATATGGGATCTTCCCGGACCGGGGCACGAACCCGTGTCCCCTGCATCGGCAGGCGGATTCTCAACCACTGCGCCACCAGGGAAGCCCTAAGCATAACTTTTAATATGCATTGGGAAACAAAAAAATTCGTGTGACTTGCTTTATCATGATATTTGCTTTACTGCAATGGTCTGGAACCCGACGTACAATATCTCCGAGGTACGCCTGTGTCTCCATACCTCTTTCAGTGCCTCGCACCCAAGAAGGGCTCAATAATCATTTGTCAAGTGAATGAATGGGGCATCTTCAGGTGAATGAGAATCTCCAGTGAAAGCTCGTTGACATCAACCTGAAGTGTATGTTAGTGGAAGCTTCTAAACTGTGGGGAGGGGGGGAGGCGAGAAGGCAGGCTACAGCTCTCTCTCAACACAGAAAGAGGAGAAGCTCAAATGTGGGCAAAGATAAGGCATTATTTGGTCACATATAAAAAAGTGAAGCACTGTTTGGGGTGAACAGAGGTAGTAAATTCGTGGCTCTTGAATGCATATTTGGTTATTGGAAACCCCCTCTTTGGGTTCATGCGGTGGGAAGCCAGATTTGGTCTTTCTTCTTATAGAGAGGCACCTTTTTTTCTGGAATGGTGGCTCTACATCTTAGAAACAACGCTTTTCCCCTTTACCTACCAGGGATGATTTTTCTCAGGTTTAGCTTTCCATGCCTCCCAGTACCATCAGAACTGTAGGATGTCAAGGGCCAGGATTAGGGTACAGACTGGGGAAAGGGCTCAAGGATGGACTTGAGTTCGCTTTGAGTGAATATCTTAGTAGACTTCAACCTTCATGCCTTGCATCAAGTCCAGCATAGCTCACCAGAAGTAGAAGGCCACATAGAATCTGGGAGCAAATTCTTATAAGAGAAGGTTAATTGTACTGATATATACTGAGTTCTAACCATATGTCAGGCTCTGTGCTAGTGCTTTATATGCATTTTCTAATTTAATTCTCGCAATAACATCCTGTGAGTTAGGCCCTATTATTATCCTCATTTTATGAGGAGAAAATATAGGCATCTGAGGCTGACCCAGCCAGAGGGTAGTGAAACCACTGGACTGTACAGCCTGTGTCCTTAGCCTCCTCTGCATCTGTATCTGGAATCTGCGACCACCTTAGGTAGTTGCTCAAAGATCAAAGATTCTGGGCTTGGGATCTCTTGGGAAGACATCTCTTCCTCTCTCTAGAGCTAAGGACTACTGGCTGGTCCACAAAGGGTGGGTGAGTTGAGGGTGGTGTACATGGTAGGACTGGTTGCGCAGGATTTTAGATGCTAAGCTAAGAAACCCAGATTTTATTCTTGGGAACGAAAGATGTTGCTTCAATAAGGAAATGGCATGCAAGAGATCAAAGGTCAGAGTGTGGAAATTGGGGGCTGGGCGTGGTACTGACTAGGCACAGGAAGCCACAGGAATAACTCAGCAGGTGTGAACCAAAGTTGTGGTGGTGAAGACAGACAGAAGACTCATTTCAGAATAGAGTTGATAGGACTTGGCAACCAACTGGTACGGAAAGAGCTGCCTGTCGTCATTTAGTGATGAAATACACATTCCCATACATCCAGCTCACACCGCCTCTCAGCAAATACACTTTTAATGATTGGTTAGTATTTACTCAACATCCAACATCCTCACTTTACTAAGAAATGTGAATTGGCTCCATCTCTGAAGAAGCACGAATTTCTAGGCTTCTCTGACTAATGAGACTGCTGTTAAGAAATGGCTGTTAATGTTAAAAAATAAAATCACATACATAGGATGCTACACATGTGCTTCTGTCACACTAGGACTTATGAGGTTAAACTATTTTTACTTGTATGTCATTATAACATAATATTATGACTTTGTTCATTTAGGGTTGATGTTCTACCAACTTCTCCTAAGTATTTTAGTGACAAATTTAAGAAATAGAAGAACAGGTGAAATCAATGTAAAGACAGAGGTAAACACATTCAAATGAGCAGAAGATAAATTTTTGCCAGACTTCTAGTTGACCTATTTTGTTAATACAGTGCTTAACAAGTTGTTTATGCTATATATCTATATCTATACATTGATTTACAGTTGTTGCTTTTGTTTTGCTGGTATTAAATGGATGAATATATGAATGAAAGAATGATTGAATATACTTTCTAGGATCAGATATTGAATTTAATTCTGAGTTCCCTAGTAGCTAGGGGGAAAAGGGAAATACAACATACAATATAGTTCATATGATGTTACTAAAGAAAATATATATTTATCTGAATGAATAAGGTTTTGGCATGGCAAGAAATTCAATGAGGAATTTGTTTTATTAGAACTTTACATAAGACATCTTGAGGTAAATAATGTTAATTCCTCCTCCTTGTGCTTCCTCTTAAAACAAATTTCTTTGATTGATACATTTTTGTATTTGTGTGCCTAAAATTTGGGATGTGGTCAAAGCAGGGATACAGAATGATCAAGTTAGGGTAGAAGGACTCAGTAGGCAGAAGAAGCAGTGTAGACTGGTGGTTAATATAATGGGTTTTAGAAGTGAGGGAATCGCTTCTTTACCTGTATAGTGGAGATGATGGTGATGGTGATGATGATGATGATGATGATGGCAATGATGATGATAATGATGGTAGTTATGATGATGGTGATGATGAGATGGTGATGATGATGACGATGGTAGTGATGATGGTGATGATGATGATAATATCTACATCACAGGGATATTATGAAGGTTAAATGAGATGATGAATAAAAATGTGCTTAGCACAGCAGCTGCCACAGAACAACTGTCTCACAAGTAAAATCTCCAAATTGGAGGGATTCTGACTGCACTCCTGTGACAAAGTAGCATTGTTTTCAAAGAGTCCTCTTTCACTGACACCATCTCCCTTCCTTCCTCTCCTCATGTCCTGTTAAATATGAATAACACCACTGGTAATGAAGGTCCCTTTTTTTTCCCCTCTTGAGTGCCCTTCTCCAAATGCAAAAAGATTGTGTGACTGCAGAAGTGAGGCATGACAATAAAGCTCAGACAAATATAATTTCACCCATTTCTCATTGCATGGTATCACGCCTCATTTAATTTGAGTAAATCTTAGGACTTCATCTAGACTGCAAGTTTCTCCAGGGAAAGGACAATGCCTTCTCTTTTGTTCCCTCTACTTCCAAGCTCAACCCCTTCAACACCCATATCTGGAGCAGCTCGGTATGATCTAGGCAGCAAATAAGCAAACAAAGTTCCTGCTCCCATGAAGCTTAACTTTCAGTGGGAAAGCCAGATAAAATGAGTAACAAAATGAATAAACACGACAGGTTCAGATGATAAGAGTCATGCAGAGAATCAAAAGGGGCAAGGTGAAAGAGATGACTGGAAGCTTATTGGCTTGGGGATCAAGAGAGGATGCTCAAGGAGGTAACAGCTGGACCAAGATATAAATGGTAAAGGAGCCAGCCACGCCATGATCCGGGGGAAGGTGTTCCAGACAGGGAGATGAGAGCAAGGGCAAAGGCCCTGAGGTGGAATGAGCTTGAAGTATTCAAAGAGTAGGGAGAAGGCTCAGGTAACTGGTGTGCGGCTAGGGAGAGAGGGAGTGTGATGAGCAGAGGCCAAATCCAGAGCTGACTATGAAGAGGACCCCACAAACATCAAAAAGAGATTGCACGGCTACAGGTCCCTCCACTTTGCAGAGTGAAGTTCAACTCTCCAAGGTGCTTCCTATACCTCTTATAGCCAGAGTTCCCTACAAGTCTGCTACCATTAAAGTCCTGAATGGTATAACTCCTACTGCAGAGATTTCAAAAACTACATCTAACTTGGTCCTCACATTAACCTCAGGAGGCAGGTTATTGGGATTTCTGCTTGGTGGCTGACAGATCTACAATTTGGAGCACTTGATAGAAATCTTGTAACTTTAAGTGGTTGTGTCAGGAGTTGAACCTGCCCATCCAGGCCCTGAGTTTCTACCACTACACTGAAGATACCTCTCAATTCATCTGTGCCCTACTCTCCTCCTATCATTTTACACTGATCTTATAAATGGGGCTGCTGGGACAATGGGTGTAGGAATCAACACGTTTGAATTAATTCAGTGAGTTGGCACTGGCTTCCTCCTCCTCCTCATCACCATCATTAGAACGGTTCTCAAAATAGTTACAATTTATTTAGCACTTACTGAAGCATGCTAAGCGTTTAGCATACACCACGAAATTTCCTTCTCCCAATAATTCTAAGAGGTAGGTGTAATTATCATCTCTCCTTTACGGATAAAAATAAAATGACGGCTCAGAAAGTTTAAGTAACTTACGCAAGGTCACGAAGCCGTGAAGCTGGAATTGAACTCAGACTCAAGGCTAAATAGACTCTGAACAACTTTGATAGTCACCTACGTGAAGCAGAGATTGGGTCAGCCACAGGGGTACACATGACGGAGTAAGATTCAGTTCATGACCTTGAGAAGGTCAATGTGTAGATGAGGAATCTCTTTTCAGGGAGCACGGCCTATTTTTTGCCTGCCCAGCCCTCCCAGGCAAAGTAAGCACAGAGCTTGTTTCTGTTTGACAACTCAGCAAGTTAGCATCTGGTTGTGAAGGCAGGAGTGGAGGAGGGGCTGATTAGGAGGAAGCCATCCAGCGCTAAGAATCAGCATCTTGGGAGGGAGAGGGTAAGAACCCCATGAGCACTTAAGAGGCTCCATCTTGAAACGGGAGATAACTGGAAATTCTGATTTCCCCAGACCAGACTATTGAACCACAGTCCAGACTGTGGTTATTTATAGTCCCCTAACAGCCTTGTTTACACAACCTGCCTGGATGCAAATCAGCATATGGAAGCAGTGGAGGCGGCGAAGTGTGCAGCCGGCGAGAACTGGGGGATTGGTTTTACTCATGTAGTGTTAACACAGCTACACATGACTGCCTACACTCCTGCAGTCCAGGGAGAGAAGGAGAACACACAGTCCCCAGGACCCTTGCCCAGTCCTTCTGCCTGAGCGAGAGATAACAAAAGGGGTGGAGTGGACTTTGACTCTTTCGATCCCTTCCTCCACAATCCGCCCTGACCTTTCTTTTCCAGCCCCATCACCCACCACATCTTTTATCTCCCCCTCCTGTAAGCGTGCTGCAGTCACTCTTGGCTCTGAATACATCATGCTCCTTCATGCTTTTGTGCTCTAGCGCAGGCTGTTTCCCCTGCTCAGAATGCCCTTTGCCCTTTCTCTGAATCTATCTCTCTCTCTTTTATCACAAAGTGTGTTATATGTACAACTGATGGGGCACCAGATGGCTTTAAGTAGTACACGGGCAGAATTCTTATTTTATGCAAATATTTATTATCTTAGATCTAAGCCAATGTGAACAAAGACACTGAAGATATAATAGTAGAGGTAGAGTGGGCTTCTCTGGTGGCACAGTGGTTAAGAATCTGCCAGCCGGTGCAGGGGACACGGGTTTGAGCCCTGGTCCGGGAAGATCCCACATGCCGCGGAGCAACGAAGCCCATGCGCCACAGCTACTGAGCCCGTGCTCTAGAGCCTGCGAGCCACAGCTACTGAAGCCCGTGTGCCTGGAGTCCGTGCTCTGCAACAAGAGAAGCCACTGCAATGAGAAGCCCACGCACTGCAACGAAGAGTAGCCCCCGTTCACCGCAACTAGAGAAAGCAGCAACGAAGACCCAATGCAGTCAAAAATAAATAAATAATATAAATAAATTTTCAAAAAAAGCAGAGGTAGAATGTAGACTGGACCAATATCTTGAGGACTGTGTAGGGATCACGGTCGTTTGGGAACCGCTGCTCTAGCTGACGTGGTCTGCCTCTTAACACATGGGAGACAGGCCTGGAATTCTGTTTTGCTCGAAGGTACCTTCCTTAACCTCTAAATTTCACACCATCTGGTTACATGGCCTTCCTTCACTCTCCAGGATGCCGTCTGTCCTTCCTCTAGGACATGATCCATAGTCCCTAAAGGCTGTAGCCTTCAGAACTGTTGTTTTCCCAAGCTGAGATCCTGCCATCACCAGTGGAACACGCCCAGCTCCAAGGAAGACTCTCCAAAAAAACAGCCTCCTCTGTCTCTCCCCTCCTCCCACCTTCCCTCCCTTCTCTAAATCCTGGCAACCCTTAATCTGTTCTCCATTGCTATAATTTTGTCAATTTGTGTTATATAAATAGAATCATGCACTATGTAATCTTGAGAGGTTGGCTTCTTTTGCACAGCACGATTCCCCCGAGACCTATCTAAGCTGTTTTGTGAACCAATAGTTTTTCTTTTTCATTGCTATGGTATAGCCATGGTATGGCTATAACAGAGTCTTGTTGTGTTCTGTTTTGTTTAATCATTCATCTGCTGAAGGACATTTGGATTGTTTCCAGGTTTGGGTTATTCTGAATATATAATAATATTAAGAATAAAACAGCCATGAACATTTATGTACAAGTTGTTGTGTAAAATTGTTTTCATTTCTCTGAGATAAATGTTCAAGTTCAATTGGTAGGTTTCTTGGTAAGTGCATGATTAACTTTACAGGAAAATGCCATACTCATTTCCAGAGAGGCTGTAAAGTTTTCATTCCCACCAGCAAGGTACATGTGATCTAGTTTCTCCACATCCTTGCCAGCATTTGGTGTTATCACTATTTTTAATTTTAGCTATTCTGATAAGTGTGTAGAGACATCTCACTGTGGTTTTAGTTTGCATTTCCTTAATAGTGATGCTGAATGTCTTTTCATGTGCTTATTTGCACTCTTCAGTGAAGTGTCTATGTCTTTTGCCCATTTTCTAATTGGGTTGTTTTGTTTTGTTTCAACCATTGTCTTTTGAGAGTTCCTTATATATTCTAGACAAAATATTCTTGTAGGACACATTGTTTGCAAATATTTTCTCCTAGTCTATACCTTGTCATTTGATTCTCTATGCTGGATCATTCACAGAGCAGAGTATCTCTCCATTCATTTAGATCTTCTTTGATTTATTTCAGCAACATTTTGTAATTTTCAACATACAGATTCTGTACATTTTTTGTTAGATTCATATTTAATTATTTCATTTTCTTTGGAGCAAATGGTAAGTAGTATTGTGTTTTAAATTTCTGTTTCCACATGTTCATTGTTAATACATAGAAATGGGAATGATTTTTGTGCATTGACATTGTCTCTAGTGATGGTATTGACTTAATTTATTAGTTCTAGTTTTTTTGTGGGATTTTCTATGTAGACCATCATGTCATCTGTGAATAAGGGTAGTTTTATCTTCCTTTCCCATCTGTATGCCTTCGATTTTTTTTCTTGCCTCATTGCACTGGTTAGATCTTTCAGTACTATTGTGAATAAGGATGGTGAAAGTGGACACTATTTCCTTGTTCCCGTCTTAGGGGGAAAGCATTGTTTTTCACAATTAAGTATGATATTTGCTGTAAGACTCTGCAGACGTCCTTTACCAAGGTGAGGGTATTTCCCTCTATTTCTAGCTTTTTGAGAGCTTTTATCAAGAATGGGGGTTAGATTTTTGTCAAATGTTTTTCTGCACCTGATCATATTTCTTCTTTAGCGTGTTGATACAATATTTATGTATATAACCATGAATGCCGTTCTCGACTCTTTAGAATAAGGTAGAATCTCATTGGAATTGAGGCCAGATGATGAGTTAGGATCCCTCTCCATCAGGATGTAATTTCAGAAACAAAAGCAGTGTGATGTGGGCTTGTGTCACTGTGCTCACTTGTCCCATCCATCTCTCCATCACCTGTTTCTTTTTTCCCTCCCCCGCTAAATAGAAGTACTGAGATTTTGCTTTGGGTAGTCAGATCTGTGCCTTCGACCCACTGACAGTTGCTGAGACCCATCACTTTTCACAAGTCCTGGGATCCACTGTGAATGTTGGCAACTGATCCTGAATTCTCTGACCCAGGTTCAGTCTGTCCACTGAAACCAGAGCAGGAGCTTTGCACTGCCTCTGACTCCTAGCTTGGCCTTCTGTCCATTGTAAAGACCCACCATTGTTCATGAATTCCAAGTTCAGTATACCCCTACCCCTTCTCACCCAGCCTAGGTTTCCCAAAGAAAAATAATGCAATGTAGTACAAATTTACAAGAGTGGCACTGAATAATGAATTGGGAATATAGTGACATACAAGCAATGAGGTTTCCTATATAGTCTTCATTTTAACCAGCAATTTTTCTCTAGTGTTATTCACAGGTATGCAGCTACTCTTGACATTCCTCACTCTTTACCCTGAGCCCTTTTTAACATAAAGCATCCCACAGCCTACCTGTGATTCAATAAATAAGCATGAAAAGGGTCTATCTTATTCAGCAAGCCTATTCTCTGAGGTGTTTTTCCCCCATAGAAAATAAAATGTGCATTGTTGCATAGGAGTAACTTGGACCAGAAATCTTTCAGAACGTTGCCGTTTTTGTGTCTGTCTTATGAACATTGATGTGTTTATCTCTAAGCTAGCCTGACACACATTGTGCTGTGTTAGCTAAATGTTAAAGTCACCCCGGAGTCACCCCAACAAGAGTGGTGTTTTTGAGGCAAATGGAACTTAGCATAAGCTTTACGTATCAAATCAATTCTAAAGAGGCAGAGGAAGATCATGCTTCTTGCCAAAGGGAGGAGAGTGGGTTTATCAGAGCGGCTCAACTTTCAAGAAGCTGCTGCTTTTACCATATCTCCACTTTCCCCCAGGACTGATTAACCAAACAGGAGTTGATACAAAGTGTACAGGGACAGTGGAGCTCTGGAAAAGAGCAGAGCTCTGAAAATCCACTCGTTTGTAGAAATGAGAAAACTGAGGCCCAGAGAATGAAATGACTTCCTGAAGGTCACACAGCTTCCCTTGAACAAGCCCCCAAAGGGAAAGGCTCAACACATGAGCTGTGCCTTCGCCTGGGTTTGTGTGAAAGTCTGACTCTATATCCCTACTTGCAAAGGGGCCAGAGGCAATCCAGCTTCTGAAAGAAGCAGTGTTGATTACAGATGAACACAAAGTCAATGCTAGATCTGAATCTGGAAAAACACCCATTTTTCCAAAGAATAATAATGAAGACGTTAGACTGGATTAAAAAGGAAAAAAAAAAAAAACAGTCATGATGGGTGATAACAATGTCTTCCATGTCAAGCAACAGCTTTTGAGAAAGAAGATGAGTTTGAGAGTTAAATCCTTCTGTTTTCCACCAGAATAGAGAATGAATCGGCTGCAGGGATGGTGAAGAGAAGAGTGACTCCCGACACCTTTCTGTCACTATGGCGCAGGAGCAGGAGATTGCTGTTGCATTAATAAAAAGACCACGCAAGCACAGATTTGCTGGTGAGGGAAGCAGGTTGGAGGAGGGCACATAAACATTCTTGGTGGAGAAACTCTTCATTCCAGCTGTGTTTGTTTTGAAAATGTCGCAGTCCCAGGTCATGGAATTCATGAATAAAACCCCTTCCTTATTTTGACTCAGAAGGAATAAAGATTTATTACCATCCTAAACAGGGAAACAGTATTGACCCACTGGCTATTTGAGATTTTTAGCATTGTGGGCAAGAATATTTATTGCTTTTAAGTACCATAAAGTAGCAAGGATATTGTTTTTAACAGATTTTCTCCCATTCCCCTCATCTGGGCTTGCTGCAATTCTAGGTGTAAGAAAGAGGGGAAAATACTATATAATGTTGTAAAAATTCTCAAAGATGATAAATTTAAAATGACCAAAGTTGGTTTTCAATGTCTCTCCAGTTTCTCCTCAATCCATAGGAATCAAAATAGGAGAGTGTGTGTGTGTGTGTGTGTGTGTGTGTGTGTGTAGGGATGTGAGCTGGCCCTCACCTGCCGCATAAACTTGAGCAACTCAGTTAACTTCTCTGAATCCCAAGCCTGTAGACTGAAATAAGGATGCGAACACAAAGGGTTATAAGGGTGGATTTCCAACCTGAGGAAGAGCTTCCTGCCGGGGGCCTTTGAGGCAGGAAGAAGAGTGGGAGAACCCTGGGACCCCATGGTTATCTCTTTGACCTATGGAGAGTTCCCTCACCTCTCTAAACCTCAATTTTATTATTTATAATATGGGGAGAATAATGATTACTTTGCAGGGTCATCAAAATGATAAAATGTGATAATGGATTTAAAAATCTCTAGCAGAGTTCTTAGTATATATCATTCAGTAAATGATAGATGATTTGTTTTCTCTCTCTCTGTATCCATCTCTACACACACACACACACACACACACACACACACACACACACACACGAGAGAGAGAGAGAGAGACAGAGAGAGACAGACAGAGACAGACAGAGACAGACAGAGAGAGAAGAGGTTCAATCTCTGCGTCAACGTTTTTGGGTTGTGCTATTTCCAAGATTTCTTTGGTTGTTGGCCAAGTCAGCTAAGATTTGTGTGTCTGAATCCACCTGTGGGTCTTCTGTGGCCAAAGGAAGGAACTTCTAGAAATTGCAGGCCACAAGCTAAGAGCCAACAGTCCATGTTATTGTGGGGTAACGTAAGCTCTCTTTACTCCATGCTGCCGATGAAAAACTGAATCCTGGAAAGACTAATTGGCTCCACCTAAGAGAAGAACACAGTTAAGCTGTGTAGCCCCTTAGGTATAGGTTTCACAGAAAGGGCTGTTAGACTCAATTTAAATACTGCTTCAGGTATGCGTGGTCTCAGTTGCACAAGTGACCATCTTTTGTTCTGTCATCCCCCAACTGTCTAGCCTTGGGCAAGTTTCTAATCTCCCCAAGTCTTACTCATCTGTAAAATGGAAATAATAAGTATAACTATGCATGGGATAATTGTGAGGGCTAAATAATCTGTATGAGGCTTACTTATCAATGTCTAACCCAGAGTGTAGCAATGAATAGGTGTCATATGAAATCTCTCGATCATCACTTTCCTTTTCTGCTGGCAAATTCTGAAGAGAAGATGTCCCCAAACTGACTTTCCAGAAAGGAAATAGCAAATCCACACATGCATTTACACACCACTGCCCACAATTAAAGTAGTAAGTGTAGACCAGGTGAATATTTCCTAACTTGAGAACCCCTGGATTTCCCTACTGCCTTAGGAGACTCAATGTGGCCATATTTTATGAACTGTCTGCATTCACAATGTGTGATATTCACAATGTGTGATGTTTGTAAGTAAAGGAGTGAAGATGCTTTAGCTTTGTGAAATTTTAAGGGATGAAAATATCTCAGGGAATACAAAGAGTGCTGGTTAAAGTATTAATAATAAAGGAAAGACTTTCTAACAAATTACCATATTGACTCACTGATTGCCATCAGTGATACCTGTCTTAGGTTAAGCATCACTTAAAGAGATGCAGCAAGGTAATAGCGTTAATTGCATTGAAGGGATGGAGAGAGGGAGAAAAGAAGAAAGGCAAATTTGAGGATGAGGGGACCGAGATAGGAGGAATAAAAAAAGGAGACAAATGGAGACGCAGAGTTCAGGGAGAGAAGAGAAACAGGGAGAAAAAGAGGAAGGCAGGGGGGAGAGTGGGGGAGGGAAAACAGAAAAGAGGAACAGGGAAACAGGGAGAGAGAGGAGGGTCCTATCAGGGACAGTGAGATGGAAACACAGTAAGAACGCAGCCGAGCAGGGAATTAAAGGAGGGAGCTGAAAAGAAGAACGGGTAGAGAAAGAAAAGAGGAGGGAAGGAGATCAGGACCTGTTGCCAGATTGGCTCCTGCAATAACTGGGTCTGCGGTTTGTCTGGTCCACCTTGATTTATAACTTCAGAAATGATTTTTCAAAGCAAGGGGGTCCAGCTGTACTCTGCTCCCCCGCCTGCTTCCCCTGTACCTGCTGGGAAGACAGCGATGCTCTCTGCAGGCTGGAACAGGTGAGAAGTATTAATACTTCTTTCTTCTTGCCTAACAACTCGCCCCTGGAAACGCTGCTCCTTGGTCTTGCCTTTCAATTCTTTGGGAAGAAAGAAAATAATAAGGGAGAAGACGAATTGAGATTCTTTTATATTTTTACTGAAAATGACCATGGACAAGAAACTTTTCCAAGTCAACGGGTCTCTTGTGGGGCTTTGCACCCCCTCTGCTCCAGCAATCAACACAGCTGGATGCTGCCTCCTTTATTTCAAGGACCCCTTCAGAGCCTGGCGGGGTGCCTTTTTCACAGATGTATGGGACCGCTTGCTGGCTACCTCTTTCAGGCTAAGTAGAGATCAGCAGAATGAGCTGGTACATTTTGTAGAACTTTGCCTTGCACGGACCTGAGCAAGCATTTAACCCGATGAAAGATGAAAAGACTGAGGTTCAGAGAGGCTAAGGGATTTGCTCCAAGTCACACAGTTGGTTGGGAGTAGAACCAAGGTGCCCCCTAGCCCAGGGCTCTTTTTTTTGGCCCATGTCTCTCTCCTTTGAACCTTGTTGGTCAATCTGTATAACCAAAGAAAGCAAAAATTCCTTCCCTTAATGCAGCTCTATCTCACAAATTGGATCTCTTTCCTGTGAGTTAAATGTGATTAAAATGTATTTAATAATACCTAAATGCAACTTCTCTTCCTGCAGAAGCCATTACTCATATTACTTAATGACCATTACAGAAAGCCTTTCAAAGGATTTTCTAATCTTTCCTCCAAATGTACACACAAACATGATTTTCTATGTCAATCTTGTTCTTAGTGAGATGTGCCCACAAACATTGTAGTATGATAGCAGTGGTTTGTGTCATGCTCCTATCAATGTTTTCATCCTCATAGACTCATTTTTATCTTCACGATACCCATTTAAGAGATGAAGAAAGCTGATCTGGAAGCTTTTCAGATTACTGGGGTTTGGGAAATCAGATTGATCTGGTTTCACATCCCCTTTTGGCAACCATTAGCTTTGTGACTTTGGTCAAGTTTCTGAGCCACAGTTTCCTCATCTGTGAAATGGGGATAATAAGGACACAGGCTTCAATATAGTTATTGCAATAATTAAGGTCTCACATACGGAGTTCTTAGCACACAGTAGGTGTGCAACATCTCAACCATTATCATTTGGTACAATCTCCCCACTCCCTTACTGACAGATTCTCTGCATTTCTCCATTTCACCTTCAATGTGTAGGCAAGACTGCGTTTCTGTACTTGCAGAAGAAATGTATTTTTGCATTTGATAACAGTTCACCTGCCATTTCGTTCTGCAGAGCACAAACCCGTCCACTTCTCAGTTTAAAAACGATCACTGCTGATTCATGCCTTTGCCTCATCACTTGTTTAATCCCATTTCCCCTGCAGGGGAATGAATTTTCTGCTAGATAATCTCCTTTATAAAAAGCTGTTGTATTTGTGATTTTTTAATTTTTGTGTTTCAGCAAGTCGGGCTCTCTCTTTAAAAGAAACATAAAACATCAGCATCTCTACTTCATCCTGAGGACAGTCGGGGCACCAAAAATAGTCAAAGAATAAGCTGAAGTTCTTACTTTCTCAGGGATGAATGCAGATGGAGGCTTCTCTTGGGTTCTTGGGACCTCCAAGCATCAGGAAAGTTGTTTGGTCAGGAGGATCCTTGCCAGACAGGACGCCGAGAGACTGGACATTTAGATTGGACTCAGTCTGTAATTTAATGTTTGACCTTGGAGGGAAGGAAGAATCTTCCTGTAGGGCCTCAGTTTTCTCACCTATAGAATAAGGAAGTTGCATCGAATGATATCTAAGGTACTTCTAGCTCTTGCATTTTATTTCTATCACTGAAATCCTGTCAAGACCCAAAGGAATCAATTTTAATGATTAAATTCTAGGGACTGTAAAGCCATGGGTGGGATAATTGGGGAACACAGTCAGTGCCTTTCAAATCAGTTCACACGATGACCCCCAACCCTGCCTAACTGTCAAGAAAGGTCCTTCCACAAATCTTTGAATAGACTGAATCATAAAGGAGACAAGTCCATATCCAGAGGTACATATTAAGTAGAGATATTTTATAGACCGTAATTGCACATGGACAGTACAGTGAAAGCCAGCTCACCTGCTGTTCCATAACCCAAACCCCTTATTACCTGGCAAGAATGCATTTACTGTTGTCTACATTCTGCTTTTATAGAAAAATGAAAAGAAAAAAAAAGTTACAAGTCAACAAGCTGATAACCTGGATTTATCTTGAGAATATAGACTTCATGATATGCCCTGGGGTCAGCGTGGATTTAACTCAATTCCACATACCTTCTGTAGCCACCTCTACAGTACAGTGGTGCTATGCGATAAACTAAAGGGACCACAACATTCTAGAGTCTATTCACACACACACACACACACACACACACACACAAATAGCATAACAATACTAATAAGGATGACTTTCTCATAATGTCTTTTAAAAATTATACAACATTTTACATGCATTCACTTCTTAAACATCTTTATTGGAGAATAATTGCTTTACAATGGTGTGTTAGTTTCTGCTTTATAACAAAGTGAATCAGTTATACATATACACATGTTCCCATATCTCTTCCCTCTTGTGTCTCTCTCCCTCCCACCCTCCCTATCCCACCCCTCTAGGTGGTCACAAAGCACCGAGCTGATCTCCCTGTGCTATACATGCATTCACTTTTGAGACCCTTACAGCAACTCCCCGAAGCAGGAAAAGCGTTACTATCTTTAGTGTACAGGTGAGAAAACAAAATTCACAGAAAAATAATTGCTAGAGGTAAGTTACTCAGCACTTCCCACGCGTGATTGCACTTAACTGCTGTAATGATCACGTGAGGTGGGCATTTTATCTCCATTTCACAGATGAGGTTACTGAGTCTCAAAGCGGTTAAGGTAGAGGCTCAGGCTCACTAGGAGAGCAGGGTTCACACTCAGGATCATTGAACTCCACAAACCTGTGTTCTCAACTTCTTTCTAACCTGACTGGTGACTTGTCCAAGGTTTCAATCCAGCATCATGACAGAGTTGCAAGCGAGACCCATCAGTGTGCCCCCTGGTACTTTTAAATCTTTTGTTCACTCTCTCTCTCTGACATGTTGTGTGCCACGTCTTTGAAAATCAGTAAGACTCATATGGCATGCTTTGCATTTCCCTATTAACCAGAACTTTGTATTTCCTAGCCATTCCTGAAAACAGGGAGTTTACTTCTAATTTTGTACAAACCAATAAAGGCAAAACAAAATTGAAAGTGAATTATTAGCGAGTGTGTGAGCCTCCTGGTATATCATGGTGGCAGATGAGTAAAGTGACTTGGGTAGGAAAGGGTTCGAGTAAAAGTCAGTAATATGTTGGGTTTTCAAAGGAAAACCTAGTTCTATTTCTGGGAGAATGGAGCAGAGTTGAGGTGGGGGCTTTTACACCCTTTTCCCAGCACCAGGTCCCAAACTCCACTTAATTCTCTCTTGTCCTTCTTCTTGTCTCCATTCCCATTGCCATTTTCCATATGTAAAGTTCCCTTCTGCCCCAGTGCCTTTGCATGGATCTCCCCTTCCCTGGAGTTTTCAGATTCTTTTCTTCCCATCAACCCTCTCCACCCCACTCCCACATCCACACACTCAACCACACTTAAGAACCCCTTGACCTCAAATTATACACCCCTTCCTCAGGGTAGCATTCCCAATGTCCATGCTAGGCCAGGCCACCCTGGTCCATGTTTTCACAAAGCATCTTCTCTTCTCTGTAGCACTTGTCATAATGGTTATTATTTTACTGTGTGTTTAGTTATTTGTTTAATTTCTCCACTAAGCTGTAAGCCATAGGGAGATGAAGGACCACATCTGTCTCCCTCAACTAAAATACCCTTCGTGTCGAGCATGGGGCTTAGTATACACTGGCTGTTTGAGGATGCTGTATTTATTTGTTGGTGGAATGAACAAATATTCAGGTTATGCAGCTTTACCTTGACTTTGGTTCATTCCATCCCAGACCACAGAGATCATCTGACCTGACTCCATCACCCCATCTTCCTTCATGGTAGTATCTTCTTTTCCAATACACATACAATCAGTTCCAAGACCCTATGGATTTGGATTCAGCCTTACTTAGACTAAAGGTTGCAGTGCAAAAATAAAATCAATTTTATTATTTTATCCACTTATTTTTCTTCTCAACCCACAATTTTTTCCTTTGCTCAGCCATTATTAACATAATGTATCTGGCCTATGGAGGAGAAAAATGTATAATTAAAAAGAGCAGACCTGTTATTAAGTACTTGGACTGACCATTGAGTTAATTTATACCTAGGTAGCAAATAAATCAAATAGGTCATGCCTACAGAAAAGTGATGCATTTTGAGGTGGTGCAAACATTTACAAAAAAACACTAAAAGACAAAATATCCCGATTCAATCATTGTTTTTCCTTTTCTATTTTTTCCTCTGCAAAGAAAAAATGTTTTCGAAACATTTTTACCTTCCTAACAGCCAAAAGGTTGTTAAGAGGCTTCAAACATCTTTCCCTCTGGGGTGTTCATATCCACCAAAGTTAATGGATGGAAAATTAATGTTTCTCTCCAAATGTTTCCACAATCACAAAGCAAATAGTTGATTCTGCCAAGATGAGAGTGTAAATCTGCCCTCAGGAAAAGGCTTCCGTCACCATTACCCACATCATTTAGCCCAAATTCAGAGACTAGCCTAATTACCATGATGGTTCAGGAAATGTGGATTTAGGTACCGGAGGGGTCATACTGAGCATATAACTGACCACACCCCTTGATTAAGTGTCCACCCCTGTTGTTTTTATGCCAGGGAGACTTAGTTTCCCTTGCATACAACACAGTTTGTTTTTTAACTGGTGCTTTCCAAATATTGTGATTCAAGTCAACACAAGTTGAAATATTTTCTAGGCAAGTAAAATGGTTTAATTACAAATCAGTTTCCAAGAACTAAAGCCCATATGTCCACAGAATGGATGGACTGTTACCAATTTATGCATGAGGGTCTCATTTATGCTTCTGTTTTCAAGGATCATCGTTTAATTGGTGTTGATTACAAGGGAGAGGACATCAACACATCTCTTGAGTAAAATGCAAGATATGGGGGGTCGAAAATTTGCAAACAGATCCTGATTTAATATACCTATAGAAAAGCCATACTCACACAAAATTTGGTAATGATTGTTCAAATGTAATAAGAATTTCTGCTGGAGGATTGTTTTGTACCCTGGTTTTGCTAAACTCCAATCATATACCATCAAAGAATAATGAGGAAGAAAGTAACTAATGAAAACAAATCTAATGGAACTTACTAAGGACCAGACGCTGTTCCAAATGATTTACATGAAGTAGCTTATTTAAGCCTCACAACAACTCACAGAAGTCGGTTACTGTTATTATTTCTATGTTACAGCTGAAGAAACTGAAGCACAGGGAGGCTAACTGACTTGCCCAAGGCCACACAGCTAATGAGTGGCAGATTCAGAATTCAAACCCTAGCAGGCTATTTTTTGAACCTATCTTCTAAACATTAGGCTATGCTGTTAGAAAAACAAAACATTTCATAGTCCTGACTTCAATTCTGGCTTCCTTTCCTAGGGACAGTTCTGGGCTATCTAGAAGGAGCCTAAAGGCAAGGTGCTCCCCATCTGTGGCCCACAATAAGCCCAGCATACAGCTCCCTGTGTCCTCTAAACAAAGCTGTATTGTCTCCGTCCATCCCTAAGTAAATGCATCTCCTAAACTGAAGGTATTCCTGGACCAAAATAAGGCAGCACAAAGAAAAAGAAAATACCTGTCCAGAGACCTTTAGGTACCATGGAATATATAGCTGAGAATATCTCAACAAAGTATTTCAGAACTTCTTATCTGCTTCTGGATGTCTCATGCTCTCAGTCACTGTTCCATAGGCCCTGCCTCTCAGTCTTATTTCCTGCACCTAAGCAGGAAAGGAAAAAATGTTGGTTAAACCTTTATCCCAAGGATGAGGTAATTTTCTCCTTCTCTTCTTCCTCCTCCAACTGTGAAGACTGCCCTGCACTTACTTGATGGTTACTTCTATTTATTAATACCTTCTGATAATATAGCAACTAGGACCCTCATCCCTGTGGCTGTGGACCTTTGGAAATCGCAGAGGACTGGTCCCAGAACCTCAATGGATACCAAAATTTGTGGATGCTCAAGTCCCTTATATAAAATGGCTTAGTAAATCTGCCCTCCACATCCGCCGGTTCTGCATCTGCAGAGTCAACCAAGCACTAACTGAATTTACAGATGTGTAACCCATGGATAGAGAACCTGTGGATACAGAGGGCTGAATGTACTTGAAAAATACAGACTGAACAAAATCCTAGGGGATTTTACTGGTTTTATTTGTCTCCCACTCTGTAGAACCAGACTGAGTCCTAGTCCAAGTTTGTCTCAAGAGACATTCTTTTACCATGATTTTTTTTTTTTCTTTTTTCTTTTTTGTGGTATGCAGGCCTCCCTCTGCTGCGGCCTCTCCCGTTGCGGAGCACAGGCTCCGGACGCGCAGGCCCAGCGTCCATGGCTCACGGGCCCAGACGCTCCGCGGCACGCGGGATCCTCCCAGACCGGGGCGCGAACCCGGTTCCCCTGCATCGGCAGGCGGACGCGCAACCACTGCGCCACCAGGGAAGCCCCTACCATGATTTCTTAAATTAAACTTTTCGAGGCCCCTTTTCCAATTTAATCTTCCTCGAGACAAAATACTAGCATGCTCCTGAAGACAAAAAGATGGGAGTGGAGAAGGGAAAATTATAAGGAGAGTTGGGATAATAACTTTTTTATTCTATTGTATCCAATGACATTTCAAAAATAAAAGCAATACACCCCAATGTTCATTGCAGCACTATTTACAATAGCCAGAACATGGAAGCAACCTAAATGTCCATCAACAGACGAATGGATAATGAAGATGTGGTACATATATACAATGAAATATTACTCAGCCATAAAAAGCAACGTAATTGGGTCACTTGTAGAGATGTGGGTGGACCTAGAGACTGTCGTACAGAGTGAAGTAAGACAGAAAGAGAATAACAAATACCTTATATTAACGCATATATGTGGAATCTAGAAAAATGCTACAGATGAACCTATTTGCAAAGCAGAAATAGAGATGCAGATGTAGAGAACAAACACATAGACACCAAGGGGGGCGGTGGGATGAATTGGGAGACTGGGATTGATATATATATACTACTATGTATAAAACAGATAACTAATGAGAACCTGCTGTATAGCACAGGGAACTCTATTCAGTGCTCTGTGGTGACCTAAATGGGAAGGAAATCCAAAAAAGAGGGGATACGTGTATACGTATAGCTGATTCACTTCACTGTACAGCAGAAACTAACACAACATTGTAAAGCAACTATACCCCAATAAAAAAAATGAAAGCAATAATAAGATTGTTCATGCTAACCAAAGCAATTCCTCTCTTACCTAGATTTTGTTCCCCAAAGGAGAAAGCACGCATGCTTCCCCTTTACCACACTGTTTTGTTCACCAGGGTTGTATCTGGCTCTAAGGTTGGGGAACATGTCTATTTAATGGAAGGAGTTTATTCAATTAGCTGGCAAAGAAAGGAGCAGAGGGAAGGTTTTTGTATATATGTGACCAATCTGAGCCAGAATCATCCTGACCTGAGAAGGGCAGCAGCTCAGAGTCCATTCCTCAAGCTATTAGACCTCCTTATAACTAGTATGGGTCTATAGGATTACTGATATTTTACCTCAAATGCTTCTTCATCTTTGGGGCCCTTTCTTGATTGCAAGAGTTTCTCTCTAATGAGATGGTATAAATAAATATGAGGAGAATTGACAGAATATTCATGTTATACCAAGTATTTACCGAATGCTTACAATGCAAAGGTGTCATGTTACGTAGAGTATGTAATACGGAAATGATGATCACATGCTTCCTGTTCTTCAAGAACATACAGTCCACTTAGGAATATGAATAATGACCATAAATATGAAGTCAAAAAAGTAAAACAGATTCAATGCCATGTGAAAAGCTTACTTGAATCACTACAGAAATTTTGAATAAAAAGAGATCTTATTTAGCAAAAGGATCCTGGATATAATAATGAAGGAGGTAGTTTTTGCACTGGGACTTAAAACATGGATTTGGAGATGTGAAGGGCATCCTTGGTTTTAAGAAAACAAACAGACAAAAGCAGCATGAATAAGGCTTGATGTTAGGAAATGTGAAGTTTAAGCTAGAATTTATTTTAGTTTCAACCAGATAGAATAGGACGTTAGGTTGGAAGTGCAGATTGGGGCTAGTCAACTGATTAACGAAGTTAAGGAATTTGAATGTTATTCAGCAGTCAGTGAGACCAGAATAGAACTACTGGAAGAGCAGTATGAAAAGATCAGTTTGGCAATACTGCTTAATATGGATTAGAATACAAAGACTGGAAACAGAGATCCATGTTAGAATGGGAAAGGGAAGGAAAGTAATATTCGTGGAAGCCCTACTATGTACCAGGCGTTTGGTTAATCACTTTGCTGTGTCCATTCATTTCATTGTTATGACAATTCTATGATATTTTTATTCCCATCCCCACTCCTATATCTGGGACAATTCTGATGCCAACAGAATTCACACAGTCGTAGTCAGTGTAAGAGGTTAGAACTCACATTGGGGGTTCTCGTCTTAAGTTCCTTCTACTATACTGATTTACTGAAAGAGAATAGGCAAAAGGAACTGAGCTCTGAAATAGGGTAGAAACACTAAGATGGGCATATAGCAGTTCTTCTGTGAGATAGAGATGCTCCCTGACCTTGGAGCTAGACACAACCCCCAGTGAACAATAATAGTATGGTAAAGCATATGTGCTTTTCCCTATTGGAAATGAAATCTAGGTCACTAATGAATTGTTTTGGTTAGCATGGACAGTCTTATTATGGAGTCACATGAAAAAGACTTAACATTTGTTTGGATGTGAGAGAAGAAAGTAAAAAATAACTTTTAGCCACTAAAATGAGTTTAATCAAAGGAGGAGAGCACAAATAAATAAGTGGGAAACAGAGAAAGATGTGCAGGTTTTTAAATGACTATGATAGGCTTCATTTTAGACATATTTGCAGTATCAGCCACACCCAGCTGGAAGGGATCCAGCAGGTTGTTGGAAATGTAACAATTAGAAGGATGGCCAAAGGTAGAGAAGGAGATTTCAGAGTCATCAGTACAGAGGTGATGATGGAAACCATGAAACTGGAAGAGATTTCCAAAGAAAAGAGTACTTAGAAGGAGAAAAATAATGAAAATAACATGCTTTGGGGAAGGCAATGCATTTAAGAGGTTAAAATAAGTAAAGGAATGAAAAAAGACAAGGAGGGAGTTGGGGTGAAAGGAAGGAGTGCAGATTAACAATGTATATTATGGCTGTGGGAGAAAAAAGCTAAAGGGAAAAACATTCTGCTATAAGGGACGTAATTGTTAGTGGCAAAATTTCAGAGAGGTCACGAAAAAGACTGGGAAAATGATTTTTGCTGTTGCAATTGGATGACTCTTGAAGGAGTTTTTCAGTGTTTGATAGCAATCTAGATATCTGGAGAATAAACACAATAAAATACTTTTAAAACATCTTATTAAAAATCACTAATTGCTGAGCATGAATATGAGGAGCATGCCATGCAGTGGACTTCAAACACTAGCCAAATTTCTACTGGAAAATGATAGTATTGCATGCATTTTCAGACTCTCCTGATGGAAGGCCAGCTGTTGTCTATGGTGCTAAAAGAGTCATCTGGCATTATAATACTGCAGCAATATGACCAGTATAGCTGGAGTGAATTAGGTGTTTCATTACATGCCTCTATTTGAGGGATTTATTTTTCACTGAGATGAGATTTTTCATATATATTTCCCATCTGGAAGGTTTTTTAAATTCCCCAATGGTTAACGTCTAGAAAGCAATTGCTTTTTATTTTTTTTTAAAGAAATCCCTTGAAACATGAGTATAAGAAATCGAGGTGAGGGAAAAACAGAAAGTTGAAGACGTACTGAAAAGGTTATACAATTCTTTCTTCTTTCCAAACATCTGAAATCATTGACCATCTACTGAATTCCACTCTTCCCAGTAGCACTCTCAAAGTTAAAAAAAAAAAAAAAACCACAAAACTTAAACTATATGGAATCTGGGCATTCTACTGATGATCATAATTTAAAAATAAAATAGAGAAAATTGTTATGAATAATCATTAACTCATAAAATGGCTGCTAATGGAGCCACAGTCATATTTCTTGCATGTTCCTCCATAAAACACATTTTTGAATCTCTAGAAAAACAGGCAATGCAGTAATATTATTCTCATAACATTCCTGATGAAGTCAACACAGCTACTATTCAAGGTTAGGTAGGATGTACTGGGGAGAGTGGTCAATGAACTTGTGAGTTCAAGGTTGAGTATATCAACAATTTTTTTTTCTGGTCAGAAGTTCAAAAATTGGACTGATTGGAAGACCAAGTTAATTGGCAAACAAAATGTTCAACTCTCGTCATGAAATTGTTAACAAAATGTAAGCAGTAAGTCCATGATGTGTTCACGATGGAAGAAAAATGATAAATAAAATTCACTATGAACAGTTGTAGGGTGTATTTTTAGCTTATCCAGCAAAGGAGAAGACTAACAATGAATGCGCTAGCCATCCACAGTTGTTCCATCAGTGCTGGGTACTGAGTGTTTAGGAGGATGTGAAGAGCTACAGTAAGAAAGAATAGACTTGACTGTTTAGGAAGATATATATGTAAAGTTATATACGTTTGGAGAGGGGCTGGTGGTTGAATCAATCACCAATGGCCAATGACTTAATCAATCTTCCTTTTGTAATGAAGCCTCCCCAAAAGAGGGGGTTTGGAGTGCTTCTGGGATGGTGAGCACATGGAGATTTGGGGAGAGTGGTGCACCTGGAGAGCACAGAAGCACCGAGTCCCTTCCCCACATTTTGTCCTATGCATCCCTTCCATCTGGCTTCTCCAGAGTTATATCCTTTCATTTACATCTCATTTTACCAGCTTCAAACTCCTCAATGAAAAGCTCAAGATACTGAGCTCGGAAGGAAGCAGTTCTCTGGGGGGCAGGCCTCACCTTGCACAAGGATGAATCCATCAGATGTCACTGGAAGCATCTTGGACCCAAGGAGCTCAGCACCTGCATTATACACAAAAAGGTTAAATATAAGCTGTTACAAGATTCTGAAGTCAAGATGTGCTTGTGGGCCCAGAAGTGCAAGCAAGAACAAGCAGTTACACCCACTTTGGTCAGGGTCTTTACTCCCATGGCATCCAAGACATCAGTGCAGCTCTGTTCTTCCTTCACTTTGCCGGACTCTGTGTTAGTTTCTGTGCATTAGGTAAAACAGCTCTTCTCCCAGTTTGGAAGGAGTAGTTGTAGGAGATGAACCCTGTTGCTCCACCCTGCTCTGGCCCTTGGGTGTCTCTCAAAGCTTTGTGATTGTGGAAGCAGTGTACTTCACCTCCGGTGGCGCCCAGTGATTCAGGGTGTACAAAGTCCCGTCAGCACCTCAAAAGGGGAATCTCAGTTCGCAGCAAGATTCAGGTTGGAAGCTGGATCCTCAGGCAGAGCTTTTAAAGTGTGTAAATCTATACGATGCCGAGGGACCCAGGAGCATGAGTCCCACGAGCCCAACAGAATTGGATGACCTACAAGCGGCCCCTGGTGGCAGTGCAAAACCCAGGGGGCCCGGACGTAAACTCGGGCCTGATGTAAACACCCCAGATAGGCCCTGGGCCCAGACGTAACCCCACGACTAGAAGTCAGCCCAAGCCCACAGGTAAACCCAGGCCCACAGCTAATCAATCACGGGGACCAGCGGTAACCATCCCTAAACCTCTCAGGTATAAACCCTCCCAGGCAAACCCCGCCCCCGGACGTAAACCTGGGGTCCAGACGTAAACAAACACGCCAGTCGTAAACCCGGGGCAAGTCGTAAAACACCGCAGTCATAACACCCCCCCGCCCGCCCCTGCCAGAGGTAAACCCTTCAGACGTAACCCAGGTGTCCAGTCGTAAACCCCTCCAGTCGTAAACACCCGTGTGGTAAGCCCTCCCGTCATTCCCCTCCTCTGACGTAAACCCCGGTGCCAGACGTAACTCGGACCTCAGGCGCCGCAGAGCCCGCTAACGTTGTGCTTCGGAGCCAAGACGGAGCCCGCTAGGCCTGAGCTCCTAGCGCCCTCGTGCCTCAGACCCGATACCGGGCCCTCTGCTGCCCCTCAGGCATTTCCGTGACAAGACGGCCGCCGGACGGTGAGTGTGCACGTCTCAAGCAGGTCTCAGCTAGACGTGGTGGGGGCGGCCGTCGGGTGTGGGTCTCCTGCGGGTGCGGCCCCTCCCGACTGGGGGTGGAGGCCGTCCACCGTTAGGCCGCTGCCTCCCGCCCCCGGGCCGCTAGTCCCGGCTCCTGGGAGGCTTCGGCCGGGTCTGGGCTGTTCCCGGGGCTGGTCCGCGAGGCCGTGGGTCCATGTCGTCTTGCGGGGCCGGCTGCACGAGGGACACTGCGCGGGGGCCCAGGGGGCCAGGAGGGGACGACTCTGTGGCGTTGGCCAGGGTACTGGGCAGGACGCGGACGCCGGACCCCTCTGGTTCTGGTTGCTCGGACTTCCTTCTCTGTCCTGGCTGTGGACAGAGGAGTTAAATAGTAAAGGCCTCCGGGCTCGGCAGGTTGTGGCCGGAAAGCAGCGGGCAGTGTCGGGGCAGGAAGGATGGTCCCAACAGGAGAAGTTGGCCGAAAGTCCACTGTTCTACGATGTGATAGGATATGTCAGAATTTTATCAAGTGAAAACTGTCTTGCGGTAGAAAAGGATCCTATGAGGAATCTTTTTCTGAAACTTTTTAGATTGTCCAAAGAATATTTTTGATCCGGATTTCCGATGCCAGTAACCACTCTTTCTGCTCGTTGGTGATGGGGCACTGGCATTTTCAGCTGGTGTGGAGTGGGGTTTGGGTTGCCCTTTAACTGCTCCGTCTGCAGCAGGAACGCCGTCCATAGTGTACTGGCGGCTAAGTGATTTGGACCAGCACCTGGGCTTATTGCACATTCCCACTTAAGGTCTGCCCTGTGAAATAGATGCTGTCTTGCATTAAAAATAAGGAGGACACAGAGGTTCTGAGAGCTTCAGAGATTTGCCTGAGATCACCCAGTTAGCCATTCAGAACCGCAGCCCGCGAATCTTCGCTTAGAGGCCTAAGCTCATGGAGAAGGTTTTCTGGCTCAGCTGGGAAGCCATCCCCTTCTGCGGGGACTCCTGCCTGGGTGTGATTCCATCTTCATGGATCCTGTTCCATGTAGTCTGTTTGGAAGCGTTGCATAGTGTATCTTTCTCTTTTACCCATCCTGTCATTTTGGAAGTGTGTTTGGATCTTTTAAAAGGTAATACCTGAAGGATTTGAAGATGCGAAGGTGGGAATTAAACAGCTTGTGAGACTTATCTTAGCTGTACTTCCCGTTCCGCTGGGAGCATTTTCTTTCCAAATGGGCTAGTTGGTGATGGTGGAACAAAACCCTTATCTCTCAGCACCCTGGCCCCTGTGGAGTGCAGATTCCCTCCCAACTTTTTTTTTTTTATGGTGGATTGTGGTGTGTTCCTGTTTATCTAGGGAAGAACCCTTAAACAGAAACATCTGTCAGATATCTAGTTGGGAAAAAATATATTAACATATCTATTCTTAAGTGATGTATTTGATATTGTTTTTGGTAGGATTATTACAAAGCAGAGTGTGTATAAAGTTGATTGACACATTATTCAAGTGTGTTTAGTGCTTATATGAAACATACCAATTATAACTGTTTGAAAACATTTTTTTGACACTGGGGATACATCCAAAAATTTTTTCTTATTATAAGATATTAAAAAGTAAAATTATATATGTTTATATAAGTAATTACAGTGGTAAGGTGGTATGCTATAGGGTGTTATAAGGAGATAATCCCCTAATTCTATAGATTCTTTGGAGATTGCTCTGGGAAGTGATGTTTATGCTAAGACCTGAAAGGTGCAGAAGGAGACAAAAGAGAGAATATTTTAGGCAGAAGGAACAGCATGTGTAGAAACACAGAGGCCGTTGAGGCATATATACGTAAGGAACAGAAAAATAGAAGGCCATTATGGCTGAAGAGAAGTATTAAATGAAGCAGGAAGGGTATGGGGGTCATCACATGCAGGTCCTTCTTTAGATCACATTCACGATATTGGCCTTTATGCATTAAGATAAAATATCAGTCAAGATTTGATCAGAGAAGCAGAATATTTCTTACAGGGATGGGACCTTATGCAATCTTGGGAGCTTGTTAAACAGTTTTGTGTGAAGCTCTTCCTTTTGTGTCTGCTGATGGAACCTGAAGTTAACAGGGCAGGCAGCTGGGAAGTAAAGATGAACATAAAATAGAGGAGGTAAGGACAAACTGAAACCTGTGAAAATGAGTGACGCTCCTGGTGGAGAGACTGGAAACCATGTTAGCCTCTCACAGCCCCTAGTCTCCTTCTCTGATGGGAGAGGATGACATTCTTTGTCCCAGGTAACACAGAACTGTCCCAGGAATGGGAGAGACGGGAGAAGGAAATTCAAGAAAGCAGGAGGAGCCTGTGGGCCTGTCTGTGACCCTATACTAACCAGGTGAGCTGACAAGCACAACATGTGTGGGCTGTGTATTAGGGTTCTCCAGAGAAACAGAACCATTAGGAGTATATGAACAGAACCATATGTGTGTATATATACACATAAAATAAGAAATTGAGTCATGGGATTATGGAGGCTGACAGTTCCAAGATCTACAGTTAGCAAGCTGGAGACCCAGGAGATGCAATGATATAGTTCCAGTCTGAATGCCAGCAGGCTCAACACCCAGGAAGAACTGATGTTTCAGTTTGAGCCTGAAAGCAGGAAAAGCCCAATGTCCCAGCTTAAGGCTATCAGGCAGGAGGATTTCCCTCTTACTCACAGGAGGGTCAGCTTTTTTGTTCTGTTTAGGCCTTCAGCTGACTGGATAAGGCTAACCCACATTAAGGAGGGCAATCTGCTTTACTCAGTCTACTGATTCAAATGTTAATCTCATCCAGAAATACCCAGAATAATGTTTGACCAAATGTCTGGGTGCTCTGTGGCCCAGTCAAGTTGACACATAAAATTAACTATCAAAAGTTGCAAGAGCACCTTGGACCCTATAATGATCTTCCAAATATAAAAAGAATATGGATACATCTTAAATTCTGCCTCCCAAATCATGCAAGATATGTCTTCTGGCCCATGTTCATCCTGAAGTATCCAGTAAAGGGAATTCTGGGAAATGTAATGCCAGTTAAGTTGGCATAATACAAATCCATCACAACGAGGTTTATCAGAACTGAGTATAGGAAATGCTATACTACTGGCAGTATGGAGATGTGATTAGAGTGGGTTAAAAGTGGATATCTTCAGGGACGGAGACAAGATGGCAGAGTAGGAGGATGGGAGCTCACATTTTCTTACGAAAACACTAAAATCACAACTAACTGCTGAGCAACCATTAACAAAAAAATGTTGGAAACTGCCAAAAAAGATACCCTATATCCAAAGACAAAGAAGAAGCCATAACAAGACAGTAGGAGGGGTACAATCATGATAAAATCAAATCCCATACCCCCCAGGTGGGTGACCCCAAAACTGGAAAATAATTATACCACAGAAGTTCTCCCACAGGAGTGAAAGTTATAAGCCCTTTGTTAGGCTCCTCAGCCTGGGGGTCTGGGAGGAGGAGCCCCAGAGACTCTGGCTTTGAAGGTCAGGTGGGTTTGATCACAGGAGTTCCATAGGATGGGGGGAAGCAGAAACACCACTCTTGGAGGGCATACACAAGGTCTAGTGAGCACCAGGACCTAGGGAAAAAAGCAGTGACCTCATAAAAGACTGGGCCAGACCTACCTGCTAGTACTGGAGGGACTCCTGTGGAGGCGGCAGGGTGCTGTGGCTCACTGCAGGAACAAAGATACTGACGGTGGTAGTCCTGGGGACTATTCATTGGCTTGAGCCCTCCTGGAGGCTGCCATTTTCTCTCCAAGACCTGGCCCCACCCAACAGCCTGTAGGCTTCAGTGCTGGAACACCTCAGGCCAAACAACCAACAGGGCAGGAACACAGCCCCACCCATCAGCTGACAGGCTGCTTAAAGTCTTCCTGAGCACACAGTTGGCTGCTATACACACCCCTTGACAAAGCCCTGCCCACCAGAGGGACAAGACCCAGCTCTACCCACCAGTGCACAGGAACCAGTCCTTCTCACCAGGAAGCCTGCACAAGCCTCATCCAGGGGGCAGACAGCAGAAACAAGAATAACTACAACCCTGCAGCCTGCAGAACAGAAACTGCAGTCACAGAAAGAAAAATTAGATGGCAGAGGGATATGTCCTAGATGAAGGAATAAGATAAAACCCCAGAAGAACAACTAAGTGAAGTGGAGATAGGCCATTTACTTGAAAAAGAATTTAGAATAATGATAGTAAAGATATCCGAGACCTCAGAAAAAGATCAAGAAGATACAAGAAATATTTAACAAAGAACTAAAAGGACTAAAGAACAAACAGAGATGAACAATACAATAACTGAAATGAAAAATAGAGGAGAAGGAATCACTAGCAGAATAACTGAGGCAGAAGAATGGATAAGTGAGCTGGAAGACAGAATGGTGGAAATCACTGCTGCAGAACAAAGTAAAGAAATAAGAATGAAGAGAAATGAGGATGGTCTAAGAGACCTCTGGGACAACATTAACCACACCAGCATTGGCATTATAGGGGTGCCAGAAGGAGAAGAGAGAAAGAAAGGGCCTGAGAAAATATTTGAAGAGATAATTGCTGAAAACTTCCCTAACATGGGAAAGGAAATAGTCACCCAAGTTCAGGAAGCTCAGAGAGTCCCAGGCAGGAAAAGCCCAAGGAGGAACATGCAAGACACATAGTAATCAAGTTGACAAAAGTTAAAGATAATGAAAAAATATTAAATGCAACAAGGGAAAAGCAACATATAACATACAAGGGAATTCCCATAAGGTTGTCAGCTGATTTCTCAGCAGAAACTCTGCAGGCCAGAAGGGAGTGGCATGATATATTTAAAGTGCTGAAAGGGAAGAACCTACAACCAAGAATACTCTACCCAACAAGGCTGTCATTCAGATTTGATGGAGAAATCAACAGCTTTACAGATAAGCAAAAGCTAAGAGAATTCAGTATCACCAGACCAACTTTGCAACAAACACTAAAGGAACTTCTCTAGGTGGAAAAGAAAAGGCCACAACTAGAAACAAGAAAATTATGAATGGAAAGCTCACCTGTAAAGGCAAACATACAGTAAAGGTTGGAAGTCATCCACACACATATGTTATCAAAACCAGCAATCTTGAGAAGAGGAGAGCACAAATGCAGGGTATTGGAAATGCATTTGAAATTAAAAGAACAGCAACTTAACACAATCTTGTTTATATATAGACTTCTATATCAAAACCTCATGGTAACTGCAAACCGAAAAGCTACAGTAGATACACACACAATAGAAACTCTAAACACAACACTAAAGTTAGTCATCAAATCATAAAAGAAGTGAACAAAAGAGGAAGGGAAGAAAAAAGACCTAAAAAAACAAATCCAAAACAATTAACAAAATGGCAATAAGAACATACATATTAATAATTACCTTAAACATAAATGGATTAAATGCTCCAACCAAAAGATATAAACTGGCTGAATGGATACAAAAACAAGACCTGTGTGTACACTGCCAACAAGAGACCCACTTCAGATCTAGGGACACATACAGACTGAAAGTGAGGCGATGGATAAAGGTATTCCATGAGAATGGAAATCAAAAGAAAGCCGGCATAGCCATACTCATATCAGACAAAATAGACTTTAAGATAAAGACTGTTACAAGAGACAAAGAAGCACACTGCATAATGATGGAGGGATCATTCCAAGAAGAAGATATAATAATTGTAAATATATATGCACCCAACATAGGAGCACCTCAATATATAAGGCAAATACTAATAGCCATAAAAGGAGAAATTGACAGTAACACAATAATAGT